>NC_081528.1:37738134-37983134 GCF_030273125.1 Centropristis striata | reverse complement strand
GGCACATTACAATGCAAGGAGCGCCAGTTTGCTAGTTTTGCTCCTTGACGTGTAATGACAGATAGTTTCAGTGCAGCAGGCCAAAGCAAACATCAGTTCACCCCCACTAGACGATCCTCCGTCTGGACCCAGAAACTAACCTCCTGACACGCCACCGCTCTGAGATTCCTAATTTAAATCATCACAGGCGACTGTCTGCTACTAATGAAGCATATTTTTCCTACAAATGACGGAGGAGTAAATGCCCGACTTGTTTTAGATCACATCCAAATGTGTTTTTCTTTTTCCAGAAAGATGAATGAGTCTCAGCGAGGATCATGGCTGTCTTTATTTATTTTGCTCATGTGAACATTTGTTCCACACAGTGTTAAAAATAAAACACCAGCTCATTGGTTCTAATTCAGACGAGTTATGTGACAGCAAAGAAGATAATCTTTGTGAAATATTCAACAACTTAGCCGACAATAATGACATGTTGCTTACAAAAACTTTTATTTAAAAAAAACCTTCATATTGTCCTTTTAGTCTGACCAACATGATGATTACTGAGCGGTGAAGTTGGCGAAATATTTGCTTCCAGATTTATCTTCTATTTATTTGCATTTGAAAGTTTAGGACTCTAACTAACGATTCTTGTCATTATTGCTTCCTTTGCTGAATATTCTCTCAATTAATCGTTTGGCATGGCTAAAAACAATCATGCCATTAAATTGCTCATTATTTTCGACCCAATACTTCAAATGCTAAACATATTAATTTTCATATTCAAGAGAGAAAAGCAGCTAATTCCCACCTCCGACCAGGTAATATTTGACATTTTTGCTTTAAAAAAAGAATCTACATAACAAATCAGTTATCAAAATAGTTGCAGATTGTTTTTATGTCAATTGACTCATCAGTTGATCAAATAAGAGCAAAACACTCCAACCAGACCCACTAAAGCCACTTGACTCACTGGCTAATGTGTTTGTGATAGTATGAGTCTATTCTCTAAAAACATGAAGGTGGAACAGAATATTATAGATAAACTAGAAACGCAAAACATCTCAAACTTGCATCTGAGCTAAATGCTCTCTGCTATGCAGTGATGCAATGTACACTACTGGTCAAAAGTTTTAGAACACACCAACTTTTCCAGAATTTAATTGAAAATGATGCAGTTTAATGTCTCAGTGTACTCTGAAATTAATGCACATTTGCAACATTTAAAATTCCTTATTGAGCATGATAGTGTTTTGAAAGTAAAAAAAAGATTCAAAATCACATTTTATGTTGGACTAAAGGACTAAAAAAAGACACAAATAACATAAAAAAGACACAAAATGACAAAAAAAAGACACCAAAAGACACAAAATGACAAAAAAAGACACAAAATGACTTAAAAAGACATGAAAAGACACAAAGTGACTAAAAAAAGACACAAAATGACTAAAAAAAGACATAAAATGACAAAAAAAGACACCAAAAGACACAAAATGACTAAAAAAAGACACAAAATGACCAAAAAAAGACACAAAATGACTTAAAAAGACATGAAAAGAATTAAAAAATGGACAAAATAGCCCAAGACTCCATAGAGTTAAGTTGTTAACCCATTTCTTGTTCCCTGAAAAAGGCCTACTTGTATAATTCTGAAATGTACATTATTTTCCAGTTTTGGTTAAGCTTACCTTTTTTTATTTACCTCTGGCAGTTCACCACTTACCTTTGGACCCTTTCAAGCTGTTCATTTGACTTGAACTGCTTGAATTTCAATAAAAAACTGGAAAAATTGGGGTGTTCTAAAACTTTTGACCGGTAGTGTATATGTGTAGGGCTTTTATTGTGAAAGGTAAGAATTGAAGGAGTGAGGCTGTAGGCAATAAAAATTCTCCTCTTGGTTCAGACTACAGATCTCTTTGTTATTATTTTATGACCTTCATAAGTCCAGGCAAGTCAAGCGTTGTAAATTGAGCTTTTGGTTTTCCTAGAATATCAGACCAGCTAGAATTAGACAGTGAAAGCTAATCTAACTGCAGATAGTGTCATTTTTTTTTAATAGGCTTTACATTGTGCGATCAACATTTACTTCATAATAAGTTACAGGAAAAAAAGTTGTTTATTGCCACTTTAAACTGATAATTACAGCTCTTATTCTCCGTGGACAGCCTCTGCTGTATTAAATGTATAATTAAAAGCCCTCAGGTCTCAGCTCTGTGTCTCTGTGACATATTGACAGCAGCTCTCAACACAACAAACAGTTTTTCTCCCTGTGAAAGAGATACCTCAGTCTAAATACTTCACAGGTACTTCCTCTGGCCTGGAGGCCTGAGAGAGGAGATCCTACAACAACATGGGAGCATTTAGTCATGGGGGATTAACCCACTTTGAGCCAGTTATTTGGTACCATCTCCTCTTTATTTCCACAATATGACGGTTTGTTTTGGGCGGCTTTTGTCATGTATGTTTCTTATTATGTGGCACTACAGAGGATGATAATGGCTGCTCCTTTTCAGGTGTTTCTTCTTCTAAAGAGCACTTCTTTTCATGTGATCAGGTGGTGAACTCTGCATTGTCTACAGCAGGGGTCTCAAACTGAAATTACTGGGGGTCGCTGGAGGCAGTATCAAAATGACCAAAAAAAGACACAAAATTACTAAAAAAAAAGACACAAAATGACAAAAAAAATACACAGAATTACCAAAAAAGACACAAAATGACAAAAAAAATACACAGAATTACCAAAAAAGACACAAAATAATTTTAAAAAAGACACAAAGTGACCCAAAAAAAGACACAAAATGACCAAAAGACACAAAATGACAGAAAGAAAACTAAATTACTTAAAAATGAAAAAAATTACCAAAAAAAGACACAGATTACTAAAAAAGACACAAAATTACCAAAAAAGACACAAAATTACTAAAAAAGAAACAAAATTGCCAAAAAAAACACAAAATTATTTAAAAAAGAAACAAAATTGCCAAAAAAGACACAAAATTATTTTAAAAAGACACAAAATTATTAAAAAAGACACAAAATTATTTAAAAAAGACACAAAATTATTAAGAAAAGACACAAAATTACCAAAAAAGACACAAAATTACTAAAAAAGAAACAAAATTGCCAAAAAAGACACAAAATTACTAAAAAAGAAACAAAATTGCCAAAAAAACACAAAATTATTTTAAAAAGACACAAAATTATTAAAAAAGACACAAAATTATTTAAAAAAGACACAAAATTATTAAGAAAAGACACAAAATTACCAAAAAAAAGACACAAAATGACCCAAAAAAAAGTAATTAAAGGGACCTTCCACACACAACACGGTAAAGTGCCATTCATATAAAACTATTAATCTTTCATGTCAAGGTGGGGGCCACAAAATATCGTCCTCAGAGTAAGTGTGTTAATAAATGTGTGTGTTTGTGTTAAAGGCGAAGATGATGTTCTGTTCGGGGGTCTTCTGGACTGGCCTGGTCTTCATCCCAGTCACCTCGCTGGTCTTTGACGTGGCGTACAAAGTGTGAGTCTTCTCTCCTCGCTCATCATCACTCCAATACACATTCTCCACAATCTCTCCTGTCTCCTCAAGAAATTCCTTCAGCTCTGAAATTTTGTTACGGATTTCCCAGGAAGTCCAGCTTTCCCATTCTGTGAATCCTCCGTGGGAAATGTTTGTGTCTGGTCCACATCAGCCCACAGCAGATTCAACGTGTCAGGAGCCATTTGCAAAGCTAGAAGTTTTATTTCCTCCAAAGCAGTTAGAATTGGTCTGCTGGCTTATTTAATGTCAGTCTGTGAAGGTGATATCATGTTAAAGCATCTGTCACTATGTGAGACAGTATTATAGGGCTGGGTAAAGTTAAGAACCTTTCCATTCGATTTTGATTCTTTAGGTCACAATATCAATTCGATATCGATTCGATATTGATTTAAATGCTTCGATATCGATTCAATAATAAGTAGAATTACACAAACAATTAATCAGAGTACCTGTTGATCGTTTTAAAATCATTATTTATTTTCATGCCCATATGAACAGCCATGGTATAATTCATAGCATTGTTGAGCAATAACACATCTGAAAATAAAGCATTAGCACAATAATACTGAAAACGAACTACAAAAGTAAAAAAAAAAAAAAAAGAAATTACAGTTCTGCATTAACATTCAAGTAAAGTGCATGTAAACTTAAATTATATTTATTTTCTCTTGGCAATTGTGATATAACTCACATCACATTTTTGAGCAATAAAACAACTGAAAATAAAGCATTAGCACCAGAAGATTAGTAGAGCAGGGGCTTTATTCTCCCCTGTAAACAGCCTGGTTACTGATTGGATAGATCGCTAAACGGGATGTGACGTAGTAATCTACACGACAACAACACGCGACATTTGTAAAAGCCGGCAAAGCAGTGTTCCCAACTTAGCGTCTTTGTTGCTAAATTTAGCGAGTATTTTTCAAGAAAGCGACTGGAAAAAAATCCAGCGACTCCTTCTAACTCTTCTTAACGAGCCGCTAACGAGCCAGAGACCGGCTCGTTAGCGGCTCGTTAAGAAGAGTAGAAGGAGTCGCCGTTAGCGGCAGTTAGCAGCAGTTAGCTACAGTTAGCTCTGTAGCAGTACAGTGTGTATGTGCTAACAGGCTAACAGTTAGCTCTGTAGCAGTACAGTGTGTATGTGCTAACAGGCTAACAGTTAGCTCTGTAGCAGTACAGTGTGTATGTGCTAACAGGCTAACAGTTAGCTCTGTAGCAGTACAGTGTGTATGTGCTAACAGGCTAACAGTTAGCTCTGTAGCAGTACAGTGTGTATGTGCTAACAGGCTAACAGTTAGCTCTGTAGCAGTACAGTGTGTATGTGCTGCTGCTGCAGGAGGTGTTAGCTTAGCGATCGTTTGTTTACAACAAGCAGCAGACACTCTGTGCACAGTTAGTGATGTCATTAATTCACAATCATTATGTTTATGATCTCCGGAGACTCTGTTTATAATTAGCCATGCTATAATTAGTTAATAATTAGCCATGCTATAATTAGTTTATAATTAGCCATGCTGCTTTCAGCTGCTGACGTTGTGCACAGTTAGACTACAACAGTTCACAGCGCCCCCACTGGCCAGGAGCTTGAATCGATTCATAGGATTTAATGAATCGATATTGAATTGGGAAAAAATATATTGCAATGCATTGATGAATCGATATTTTTAGTATTATAATGATATATTGTTTAATTTCCAGAGTGAAGAAGGTGTGTTTCAAGACGCTGGTTGATGAAGTTCAGGAGCTGGAAGCTTTATCCAAAGACCCGGGAGCAGTGGTGCACGGCAAGAGGTACAGCTACACGACACTATACTGCTCTTTACACTCTTTAGATTTACATACAACATTTATTAACCAATGTTTTTATCTCTTAATGGACTAGGGGGAAAAAAGTATTTTTCCATATGCTATAATCCGTTTTTATTTCCTGTTTGCTATGATGTACTGCACATCACATCATGTCCACAATTTGTTGATTGCAGATCTACAACTTTCTCTAATAATTTAATTTACTTTATTCCCAAACAGTAATATTTTTATCTTTAATAGAAAGAAACTATAAAAGATGAACTTTTCCTCCACAGACATTTGGCATTCTGCACGAATCATATCATATAGAGTTATTTTACAAGTTCCTGATTTGTAAAGAGCATAAAGGCATCCCTAATAGCTTTTATACATCCAATTAGCACTTAATATCAAAATTCCTCACGTCAGACAATATGTGTTGTTTAAAAAGGCCATACACAACATTCAGAACATTAATATAGCAGCAAAAAAAACTACTTGCTATGTAATTCAAGCTCCTCTTTTATTTGCTGTGGTAACCTTTCCATCCAGGGGAGCATGTTAGTGTGTGAGGCTATCCGCTGTGTTAAACAGTGAGTTTGTATGTGACCAGTTAGGGAATGAAAGCTCAGACCCTGAACCATATAAACCATATATATATATATATATATATATATATATATATATATAACCATATATATATAACCATAACCGCTGTGGGCAGAACCATATATCTGCTGTGAATATCACGTGCAGCAGCTTGAAGGTAATGAAACCAAACTTTAATGAATGTAGTGTTAATGTACAGTAGTTTAACTCTCAAATGACTAAATTCATAATCCCACAGCGGCATTGAGTTAACGCTAACAATTTATTAATATGGCAATCAGTTCCATCGCATTCTATACGGCATGAATGTTATCCTCAGCTGCAAAAGGCCAAACTTCCTTTCCTTTACTGTTTCACTTTTCAGCAAGTTACTGCTGAGCTTTTAATCTGGTTTTCCACTTTTTATCCTTCGCTTTTTTCTTGTCTCTTCATTTCTCGTCTCACAGAAAACAAACGGTAGAACTTTCCAATGCATTGATCTTCCACGATATGTGTGGTGAAATCTTTTTGGAATAAATATTGGGAAACTTTTTACGAATAATATAAACGGACAGAAAAGTCTGTTTTTGGTCAGTGTAGAAAATGAATTAAATGGCAAATCAACCTACTTCATTACATTAATGAAAAACAATCAAATCCTGCCATAAACTTCTTATAGATTTGCAGCATTGTCCACATTATCCTGATACCAGAGACTTGCAAAGGGAGAGCTGCAGAGTTATGAACGGCATGATGAAATGACAAATCACTCTCTGTTTATATCATCATGTGGTCCCATTCTTTTACACAAAATACAAAGCAATTTTTTCCAAATTCTCAAGATGACCATGGAGGCAGAAACATCTGTAACCTCCCAAATCCCCCCAAAATTTCACAAATACTCGCGGCTCGGCTGCCAACAATATTCCTGAGTGGAAGAGAGAAATCTCAAAATTGCTGCTAAATTGCAGGAGTTTGACTGTAATGTCTGTAATCATGTCATAAGAGTAGATGTTCCTGCTTTTTCCCCCCTCTCTCCTCTCCCCAAACAGGGAATGTCTCATTTTAGAGCTCCTATATTAAAGCCGTATATTATAAAAACGTATTAGCTGAACTGGTCTGCTCCGCTCTGGGGCCGGAGGCCTGCAGCAGGAACCAACATGGAGGCAGATCAGTGTGAGATCTCCTGCTGGCTGAAAGTGATCCGAGCCTGGCCACTGTCCCGGACCCAGCAGGCTGCAGGGGCACACACACACACACACACACACACACACACACACACCCTTACAGAAACAAACACGCAGAGTTGCAACCACACAGAAACATGGATGATTTTGCATGTTTCCGCGTAGGAGGACCAATATACACTACTGGTCAAAAGTTTTAGAACACACCAACTTTTCCAGAATTTAATTGAAAATGATGCAGTTTAATGTCTCAGTGTACTCTGAAATTAATGCACATTTGCAACATTTAAAATTCTTTATTGAGCATGATAGTGTTTTGAAAGTAAAAAAAAGATTCAAAATCACATTTTATGTTGGATTAAAGGACAAAAAAAAGACACAAAATGACTAAAAAAAGACACAAAATGACTATAAAAAAGACACAAAATTACCAAAAAAAGACACTAAATGACAAAAAAGACACAAAATGACAAAAAAAGACACAAAATTACCAAAAAAAGACACTTAATGACCAAAAAAGACACAAAATGACAAAAAAAGACACAAAATGACCAAAAAAAGACACAAAATGACCAAAAAAAGACACAAAATGACTAAAAAAAGACAAAATGACCAAAAAAAGACACAAAATGACTAAAAGAAGACACAAAATGACCAAAAAAAGACACAAAATGACTTACAAAGACATGAAAAGAATTCAAAAATGGACAAAATAGCCCAAGACTCCATAGAGTTAAGTTGTTAACCCATTTCTTGTTCCCTGAAAAAGGCCTACTTGTATAATTCTGAAATGTACATTATTTTCCAGTTTTGGTTAAGCTTACCTTTTTTTATTTACCTCTGGCAGTTCACCACTTACCTTTGGACCCTTTCAAGCTGTTCATCTGACTTGAACTGCTTGAATTTCAATAAAAAAATGGAAAAATTGGGGTGTTCTAAAACTTTTGACCGGTAGTGTATGTTCGTATAACAAATGTGTGAGCTTCGTATGAATCCAGCCAACATGCTGTTTTGAATAACACACACACACACACACACACACACACACACTTTGTCCATCTCAGAGTTTTGTCTCCCTACATGTTATTCTGCAGCAGCAGGTAGAGTTTTCAGCAGGTCCGTCCAGTCTGGAGCTGCTTGTCCACGGCTTGATGTACGGCTCATTAAATGTTCCTGTGGTGCCCAGCATGCTGCTAACACTCTGCCTCTCTGTGTGTTTTCTCTGTGTGTGTGTGTGTGTGTGTGTGTGTGTAGTTTGACTGAGAGGGCTCAGCTCCTGAAGAACGTCTTCAAGAAGAGCACGGTCAGTTTGTACCGGTCTGACTCCATGCAGCAGAACCTGCTCCGTAAGTTACACAATCTTTATTTATTTCTCTCTCTCTCTCTCTCTTACTTCCTTTCTTACTAAACATGCCTCATGTTAGAGGCATCAGTTTACTCCTAGCCCAAAGATCAACACACAAAAAAAAAGACTTTAGTTTATCCACATTAAATTTATCTGCTTCCAAATCTGTTCCCTCGTCAGGGGAACCAGACCGAGCGTCATGACTCTTCCTCTGATGCTCTCTGAGTCTCAGGAACACTCTGCTCATCCACCTCGCTTCATAAATACTCTGATGCAGGAAACACACATCAGTAACTGTTCCCTGCGTCTTAACTTTCCCAAACTGCTAACAGTATATGAACTGTTAGAGGAGTTATTCTCATGGTGAGTTGGAGACGTTCATACAGTTTGGAGAGTGCTGAATATCAAATCGCTCCTTTTTTATCATCTGAAAAGTTCAAGAAATTCGTCACAAACTTGTTTTCATACTGTTTTTTATTTTTTATTATTATTTAAATCACATTTTTGTTCATTTTCCATTATATATATATTTAGTAACGCTTTATAATAAGGTCCTTAATAACCATTTATTAACAAGTAATAAGGCATTGTTCTCGCTTTAGATCCGGTAGTTGCAAAAAGCATAGTTAACTTATAGTTAACTTATAATAGATGAGCAATAAAGTATATTTTAATATCAATAAGCAAACAAAATAAGATTAATAAAGGCATGGCAAAGACATAAAAACTAAGATCTATTTTTAAGAGAATTGTGGTATTTCACAGATTCATTGTTGTTTTTCATGACATAAGTATATGAACTATAGCTTAAACAAAACTTGAGTGAAAATAATAGGATTTGCATTTGATTTTACACATTTTATCAGTAAAATATGTCCTTCTAATACAATAAAGGACACTAATACGATGGTTGATGGGTCAGCAGAGTAAAAAATCCTCAACATTTTAGCAATATAATTATCTATATGCAAAAATTAGATAAAAACTAAAGTTCTTCGCTGAATTTCAAAGTTCCTGTTTAGTTTTTACACTATCTGCAGCATTAATTAAATAACCCTATTTACACTTAACATAAACCTGCATGCAACCTGAATATATCATCATCATTTGATGGATATAGTTGCAAAAAGCATAGTTAACTTATAGTTAACTTATAATAGACGAGCAATAAAGTATATTTTAATATCAATAAGCAAACAAAATAAGATTAATAAAAGCATGGCAAAGACATAATGGGTGGGTCATGGGTGTTTGTAATGCCATTATTAACACTTATATAAGCTTATAAACACACAATAATGTTAATAAGCATCTGGTAAGGACTTACAAGGGCCTTATTACTTGTTAATTAATGGTTATTACAAGGACCTTAATATAAAGCGTTACCATATATATTTTAGACATATTTCTATTTGATTTTCTTGTTTGATTGTTTAGAAAAACCCATCATCTAATGCATCTAAGGCCACATTCAGACAGGATTAATGTTACAGTTTGAGGTCGGTAATAGGATATTTTCCCTCCTTCCTCGTAATGAAAGTCATTTTAGCCACCGGCAATTTATAGCAGCTGCTTAGTGTTTTTTTAGATGCAAGTATTATTTACTAGTAATTATCCAGCTGTGGTTTAATTATTACCACAGATGGCTGCAAGCTACTTAAAGGGATAGATTTGGAAGTGGGATTGTATGAGGGACTCAAAGTCAGTGTATTACTACAGTAGATTGAGAAACAGGCAGGAGTAGAGAAGAGGGAAGCAGCAAAATGTATTTAAGCCGTTTTGCAAAAAAATCTGTGTAAGTGTATGCTGTACTTTCACTGCTTCACCTTGCCAAGTTTGCACAGAGAGGACTGAAGCTGCTGTCTGTGCTTTCTACAGAGCCACCAGAGTCCACTGACAAAAACAGCAATTTTACCCCGAAGATCAGTAGTTCTAAACCTTTTTGAGTCGCGACCCCCGATTTAACATGCATGTTGTCCACGACCCCCGCTCACTGAACACAATCTCACACGCACAGTTCAGATCACCCAAAAAACAAACAAAATGAAAAAAAAAGACACAAAATGACAAAAAAAGGAAACAAAATGACAAAAAATGACACAAATTGACCACAAAATTATCTAAAAAAGACACAAAATGACCTAAAAAGACACAAAATGACCAAAAAAGACATTAAATGACCAAAAAGACTAAAACACATGAACACTTTAACACAGTGGAGACAGAGCTGACTTCCAAAATGATTTGGCGACCCCCAGAAATCATCTCTCGACCCCAAGGTTGAGAACAGCTGCCGTAGAAGACAGAAGTTGCTGGTCTACCGCTGCCTTGATCTGTTAGTTTGTTTGTGCTATTGTGTGACTTCAGTGAATCCAAACTAACCAGCAACTCCTGAGTTCTGTCAGGTATAATTCCTGTTTTTGTCAATGGAGTCTGGTGGCTTTAAAGAGAGCATGGATCAAAGCTTCAGCTTTCCCCTCCTTATGCTTAAACAGGACAGTCCTATTTCAAGGTAAAGCAGTGAAAGCATTCTAAATATTGTGTACACTTAAACTATTAATATTTAAAAATAATAATATTCATTTTTTATTTGTCTAAAATGCGTTTAGCTACAGCAGTACCTGCTTCTCCAGTCTGTCACCATCTACTGTACACTGACTATGAATAAGTGTCTCATACAACCCAACTTCACTAGTCAAACTATTATCTACTATTATTATATTATTATTATATCCTTTCGAGGCCCAGTTTAGACTCAATGAATGTTTCAGTTTGACGTTGGTAATAAGTTATTTTCCCTCCTTCCTCGTAGTAAAACAGTTATTTTAGCTGCTGGTAATTTACAGCAGCTTATTGTTACTGCAGCATATGTTATATTAGTAGTATTATAATATTAGTACTGGTGATTATTCAGCTGATTAGGTGTATAGTTCAGTATGAAACAAGCCTGGAAACTCTCCAGTGATTCTCTCAGCATGGCTTTGGTTTCTGTTCTTTTTCTCTCTTTTGTTGTGTCCTGTCTGATCAGTGTGTTTTTTGTTTGTCTCATAGGTGGGGATGAGACCGTTGTTGTGTGATTCCTTTTTTTTTTTTTATTTCATAATTCAACCCTCACCCAGTTTAAAGCTCCCGTAGCTCCTGTAGCTCCTGTAGCTCCTCTCTCTCTTCCTATCTTCCCTCGTGTGTCCTGAGTTGATTCAGTAGTTCAGATAACGATGAAATGATGAAATGTTGCGCTGTTATTCCCCCACAATGCACTCCTCTCAGCGGGCTCCGTTGAGCTTCCCCGCTGGCCTCCAGGTACTGAGCCAGTCATTTGACACCTGAAGGTGAGTCAGGGGTCAGAGGTCAGAAAACAGGAACCCTGTAGGGAAGTTTAGCTGCTAGATCACAGAGCTGTAAAACTGTTGTGGGAGCTGTGATTAAAAACTCATTTTTAATGTCTTATTTTCAACATATGACTTATTTTAAAGGAATAGTGGGACAGTTTGGGAAATATGTGTATTTGATTTCTTGCAGAAAGAAAAGAAAGGGTACCGACACCACTCATGTCTTTTTTAATCAATTTTTTATTTAGAGCAAAACATGTCAAGGAATAGAAAAAAAAATGAAGGATCGAATTCAGTTAACAATGTGGTTTATTTTAATGTTCGTCCATGTTGTGGTATTATTACACTGATAGCTGGTTATTTAAATCAGTAGTTCTCAACCTTTTTGAGTCGCGACCCCCAATTTAACGTGCATGTTGTCTGTGACCCCCGCTCACTGAACACAATCTCACACGCACAGTTCAGATCACCCAAAAAAGAAACAAAATGACCAAAAAAAGGAAACAAAATGACCCAAAAAAGACACAAAGTGCCCAAAAAAGACACTAAATGACCAAAAAAGGAAACAAAATGACCCAAAAAGATACAAATTGACCACAAAATTATCAAAAAAGACAAAAATGAGCAAAAAAGACACAAAGTGACAAAAAAAAGACACAAAATGACCCAAAAAAGACACAAAATGACAAAAAAAAGACACAAAATGTCCAAAAAAAGGAAACAAGTGACCAAAAAAGACACAAATTGACCACAAAATGACCAAAAAAAGACACAAAATGACCAAAAAAAAGACATTAAGTGACCAAAAAGACTAAAACACATGAACACTTTAACACAGAGGAGACAGAGCTGACTTCCAAAATGATTTGGCGACCCCCAGAAATCATCTCTCGACCCCAATTGGGGTCCCGACCCCAAGGTTGAGAACAGCTGATTTAAACTACTGTGTACATGTATGTAAATGGACAAGAGTTGAGAATTAGAAACATGTGCAGCACGTCAGCTTTATGCTGGTAAATTGCATCGTCCCTGTCAAATAAAATAAAAATGAGATTAATACAGAGCATAAAACTGCACAGAGAGTTTATAGTTTTTGTTAATTCTCAACTCTTGTCCCTAGTTGGGCTTTTACCTCTTTAATGTAATTAAGATGGATAGCTTCCAGGATCATTAAACTAAATAAAACAAGGAAGGAAGTTGTGCAGGTGAGATAAAAAAAAACCCAGAAGGGCTCAAAAGAATAAAAGAAGAATAAAAAAAACAATCATTAGGTAAGCAACATTAATCATCCAAATAAAATAATAAAGATGTGTGTAGTACGTAAAATACACAACAAACATTGAAATACATAAAACACACAACCCACATTACAACAATTCACTGAACCTGGTCTCACAGGAATCTGTGGAATAGCCACGGATTCACTCAAATTTCCGTGAAACTGACACGGATTTGGCTACAATGCAAGTTAATGCCAGTCATATCCCGTGGCTATTCCATGGATATTTGTTCCTATTGGTTTGTTCCAAGTCACGTGACTTTCAAGGTCCCGGCAGTCAGAACAAAAAACATGGCGGACAGTTCTCTCATTTTTAGTGAAAAAAATCAATATTTTGACTTAGTTTCTGCATAAAAATGGATTTTGATCACATTTCTAGCGAGAAATATATGTTTTATACACTTAATAGCAATATAGATTTATTTTTAGCCAGTACTTGGCCTTTGTTGTAAAATATTTAGATTTGGAGGCGCTGTGGGCAGATGTTTGACCTTCGGAGGGAGCCAGGCTAGCTGTTTCCAGTCTTTATGCTAAGCTAAGCTAATCGAGCCATTTATTTACCTTCCAACTATGAGAGAGAGAGGTGTGAATCTTCTCGGCAAGAAAGCGAATAAGCAGATTACCCAAAAATGTTCAACTATTGCTTCACTTTTGTGTTTTAGTTCATTCTTTATTCTGTTTATTAAGTTCAAGTGTGTCGGTTTTACACATTTAAGTCGAATATTTCATAAATGTGCATAGTTTTAATTGCTTCAACCCTTTTTTCAGATGGCTACGCCTTCTCTCAAGACGAGAACGGAGTGGTGTCTCAGTCTGAGGTGATCAGAGCGTACGACACCACCAAACAGAGGACCAACGAGTGGTGAGCCGCCGGGCGCTCCATCGGAGCCGCTGCAGCCGTTTCTACTGGCGATATTTGGAGCTTAGCGAGGGAGGACCAGCCTCCAGCACTGAGGGGAGTTATGGACATGAAACGAGAGAGAGTGTCTTTGAAAAAGGGAGAAAAAAAACAAAGGAACAAAAGAAATTGTGTTCACTTTCAGCTGTAGTTGTGTGTCCAGCAGACATGACGAGCACTGTGCTTTCTGAGTCTGTGGTCTGAAGTTCTTCACTGTTTCACTCACTTTGTTGGAGTGAACCTCGAAAAATTAATTAAATTACAAATCTAACTCCTAAACACTGTTATTGTAGAATTAAAAACACTGGACAATGATTAGCTTTTAGAGCTTTTAGAGGATTTGAACTTGTGAAAGATTGCCAAAGAGCAGTCGTGTATACAATCTTCCAAGTACTCGTGAATTCGGATAAAACTTTAAACCAAATGTAATCACTCCTGAGTGTCTTCTCACTCAGCGGACCACTTCAGAGCAGACATTGTAATATTTAAATTCTTTTTTTGCACTTAAGGAAGCGTCTATTGTGTAAAGCCTTACATTTGCTCATGCCTTCACCCTTCTTTTGAAAGAAATGTTTCTTTTTAGCTCCATTTTTTAAAAGTATGTAGATATCGTGCCTGCTTTTATTTTTAATTTTTCCTTTTTTTTGTTTAAAAAGTTGCCTCATGCAACTCACTGTAGTCCTGTTTTTTCACCGTTTTACAGCAGAAGCATTGACAGATAATTGCATTCCACACATCACTCCTGTCTCAACTATCACAACGGTGCCTACGTAGAACTTTTCCCTCGTAGAAAACACAAAATAAAAAAAGATAGCCACGAATAGTTTAGCCAGCTAGTTCAGACCAGTGCTCCACACACACACCTACTGAAACCACTGTCTCCCCACCACAGTATTGCACTCGTACAATGTGAAAACTACAGAGTGCCTTTGTGGCACATGTATCAAGTCAGATTTGTTCCTGCGGAGGTGAACAGGAGGCTCTCGGATGGTTTTGTTGGAGCTTACACAGTGTTTCCCTTAAAATGGAGATTTTATCCTTCTAACATAAGTGCCATTAGCTTAAGGGAGAGAGAGAAATATTAGCCAGGAAAACTCCATGACAATATCAAAACTACTTTGTCTCTATAGTTATTTTGTGGATTTGTATTTTTATATTGGAGATGTATGAATTTTGCATTGACTGGCTTTGTAATGAACTGTCTGTAGTTTTGTTTTCTTCCTCTGATAAACTGGCAGGATAGATTAGATGGAAAGAGGAGCTTTCTTAAATGTCTTGTTCTTATTATTAATATTGTTACAGCTTGATTTATTTATAATTGACTACTTTAACGTCTGTGTGATTGCTTTTTCTTCTCCCTATGGGAGATCTGACGGCGTGAGTGTGTGTCGGTTTATCGCTGCATGTGCATGTGCTGTATGTATGTGTGTGTGTGTGTGTATGAATGTGTGTGTGTGTGTGTGTGTGTGTGTGTGTGTGTCACCTCTACTGTGGATAACTTCTCTGTATGCGTTGCATGTCTGTGTCTCTTCTATGTGAGATCAGGAGCTTCGGCGTCTCCTGGTGTGTTTCTATGTCGTGTGTGTGTGTGTGTGTGTTCTTGTACTTCCTACATAGTGAGGACCGGAAGACCTTTTTAACCAACAGAGTGGGGACATTTTTGCAAAGTGAGGACATTTCGGCCGGTCCTCACTTCTTTAAAGGCTTTTTTGAGATTTCAGACTTTGTTTTAAGGGTTAAAGGTTACATGATAATGATAATTAACTGAAACTGTATTGTGTGGTTACAAAACTAACTAAAATTATAGTGAAAATGTCCTTCGTTTTCCTCTTTGTCAACTTTTTCCATAAATAATGAAGATGGATCAGACAAAGGAAATAAAGGCAAAATTTACTGTGACCTCTTTTAATCTCCCACCCAACAAATACCCCATTACAAAACACTACAACTAATAAAAACTAAACTAAAACTAGCAAACTCACTCTCAAAACTCATTAAAACTAACTGAATTCTCTCAAAAATGAGAGTTTAAAATTAACTGAAACTGTATTGTGTGGTTACAAAACTAACTAAAACGAACTAAAATTATAGTGAAAATGTCCTTCGTTTTCATCTTTGTCAACTTTTTGAAGATGGAAATAAAGGCAAAATTTACTGTGACATTTTTTTAATCTCCCACCCAACAAGTACCCCATTACAAAAAAAAACTAAAACTAATCATTTCAAAAAAATAAATACCAAACTAAAACTAGCAAACCCACTCTAAAAACTGAATTTGAAAAGAAAAATTCACAACAAAATTAAAACTTTTAACCTTGCAAGGGAATCCACTATGCCAATGATGGCCCTCACAAAGATAGGAGTACAAGAATGTGTGTGTGTGTGTGTGAGCTTGCTCAGTTGTCCGTCTGCACGACTCCAGGTTTAGCTATGGTGTACTGCTGTGTGCTGATGCATGGAGTGTTCGTACGGTATGAATGTGTGTGTGACTGTGTGAGTTTGTGACCCTCGGCTCGCTTCGACAGGAGATGCTGCACAATGCACTCCATGTACCTTTTCCGGTCGTGGATATCTGGTATTATCTGGTTTCAGTATCTGATTTCTCTTGAGTGTACATGTTTGTAACTTGTTTTCTTCATGCAGTGTACCTCTGCTTCACAGGAAAGCTCTTTATTGAGCTTAATGATTCTTTAATTCTCTGCTGGTCTTTAGTGTTAAAACTTAATTGGTCGTCATCTTGTCAAAAAGTTTCCAAAAACCGCTGAATGTGGATGTCGTCGTTGTGGAAGGCTTGGACTGTTGCTTTCTTTTTATCCAGAAAACATAAAAACACACGTTGTTGTCTGTGGAAGTCGTGGGCTGCATGAATGGATAACACAAGCGTTCTCTAAAATGTTTAACTGTACTACTTTGATTCTCCCTCGAGTGTTGATCACTTTACAAAAGAGAAAAAAAACGCACCTTTAACTTTTACTTTTTCAATATTTGTTTCTTTTTTCCGTCATTTTGTTCGATGATTGTTCTGCATGTTGGGACTGCAAACTTATAAGTGTTGTCTTTTACTGCCATGAAGGACTACTGAAATAAACTTTACAATCCTGGAGGAACACTGTGGACGTCCCTGCTTCTTCTTCTTCTTCTTCTTCTTCTTCTTCTTCTTCTTCTTCTTCTTCTTCTTCTTCTTCTTTCTTCTTCTTCTTCTTCTTCTTCTTCTTCTTCTTCTTCTTCTTCTTCTTCTTCTTCTTCTTCTTCTTCTTCTTCTTCTTCTTCTTCTTCTTCTTCTTCTTCTTCTTCTTCTTCTTCTTCTTCTTCTTCTTCTTCTTCTTCTTCTTCTTCTTCTTCTTCTTCTTCTTCTTCTTCTTCTTCTTCTTCTTTGCAGGTTTGATATCGCTGCTGTTGTTGGTGTGTGTGGCGACAAACAGGACACAGAGAAGCTAAACAGGAAAAGGCAGGAAGAAACATCTGCCTGCAGGGAACAAACTGCAACAATAGAGTCCATATTTGTTATGATGCTGCAGTTCTGTGTCTGGGAAACAGAGATGAGAAACTAAAGTTGACTTAATTTCCTTGATTATGAGGTTACGTTTGCTAAACAAGTCCGGGAAGAGTTTTTCTATTCTTGAACGGGTTTCATGCTTCTGCAGTAGACGTAGTGTGGCAGCAGTGTTGCACAACTGCAGCAACTGAGCTCAGAGTCGTGCAACAACATGGACGGCTCACATAGACCAAGTTGCAAAAAGTAGCAATTCTATACTGTGTCGTAAAAATCACTACCGTCATTTCGCCTCAGGACATTCATACTGATTCCTCAATGGCCAAATATTAGCGTCCCCAGTCTGTGAATCCACTTTGCAATCCTGCATTGTGGAACAAAGTGGAAGAGGAACAATAATGAGAGAAGAAATGCCAATCGTGCTGTTTCTCGCTGTAGAGATTCTACAGACTGAGGCCCCGTTTATACGAGGACGCTCGCGGGTGAAAACGGCAAAATATTTTAATGGAAGTGCCTTTCGTTTAGACGGTGACGGCGTTTTTGGGGCTTAAAGATGCAAAAATCTGAAACCACCCTCCAAAGTGTAAAAGTGTAATCCTCTCCTCCGTAGCGTGTCGTCTACACTGACAAGACACAAAACTCTGATCTGATCTGCTCACGTCACGTATGTGTTTACGTCACATACATGCTCCAGGACAGGAAATAAAGAAACGTGGGATTATTTCCATGGTGGGACCTTCAAGCTGCTCTGGCAGCTCTAATAAACTTACAGGAGTCTTTCCACCAAATGTCCAGGATATGTACAGATAGTATTAGTGAACAGAGAAGGATCTGGAATTACCTCCATCACATTCTGGATGCAGCGATTGGTGGGAGGAGCCAGACGGGTGTGAACGAGACCTGGGAGATCTAGTGATGGAGGAGAACTTTGTGGAAGGAGTAGCTGATGAAAATGTGTGGCGTGAAAACTTCTGCATGCCCAAAGATGCTCTTATGGCTTTAAGTGATGCCGCCTGGCTGCATACAATCACATTTCACACACTTTTGCGTCACCGTATGCAGCAGATTTCCTCCTGAAAACGCTCGTCTAAACGAGGAATAAAAAGTGAAGACGTGACGCCACTTTTGCGTCTTCTGTTCAGACCGTCCTCGTGTGAACGGGGCCTGAGAGAAGAAATGCCGATCATGCTGTTTCTCGCTGTAGAGGTTCTACAGACTCGAGCAAAGTTTTCTGCATTTTGCTGACCGTGATTGATGACTGTCGGCTCCAAGTGAAAGCAGCGTTTC
This sequence comes from Centropristis striata, assembly GCF_030273125.1. NCBI lineage: Eukaryota > Metazoa > Chordata > Actinopteri > Perciformes > Serranidae > Centropristis > Centropristis striata. The sequence goes on along the minus strand of NC_081528.1, from coordinate 37,964,414 downwards.
TGATGATACGATCAAATTCCTTTCCGAGTGTCGATCACACAAATAACGTACATCACGTCTGTTTGTCTTGCCGGCTCCAATGGTTTACATTGATCCGGCCTTGAACTGTCTATACACTGAAAAAAGAACCAACTTAATTGAATTGTTTCATTTGGTAACACCTAAATGAATTAAGTTCTTTCAAATTAATTTAAAATCAGTTGTGTTAATCTAACTTATTAAATTAATTTGAAAGAACTTAATTCATTTAGGTGTTACCAAATGAAACAATTCAATTAAGTTGGTTCTTTTTTCAGTGTATGTTACTACCTCTAAAGGCGGTACAGAGCCGGATCACTGCACTGGATGTTTAAAATGAAGATGCAACATCACAGCAAGTAAATATCTAATGATGCGGCTAATGATTAGCTAGCTACTGGACCCAACGCAGATTCAGACTAATCTGCATCAACAGAGCAAGACTACAGAAGAAAAGAGATCAGTCTGAGCATCCAGATGTTTGCTGAACAAAACAAACAACGGGCAGTATTTAACATCTCAGATCTTTGGTTTTTGGGACATAAATCTCTCAGATAATATTATTGATAATCTATAATTACTTTATCAAGCAAAGCTACCAAAATGTTTCTTATTTATGTCATAATGAGTTTTCACTGTTAGTCAGACCAAAACATAATATTTGAAGGCAAATTGTGATCAACCATTTTGCTCAATGAATCATTTAACAAACACTTGATAGCTGCTTTTTCAGATATACAGTAAAAAAAGAAACTGCATCTGTTCACAGTGCAGCCAAACAAACTCATATTGGTTTAATGAAGTCGATCAAGAAGAATTTCAAGGGAAAAGCAGCAGGTTGACACATTTATAGCGTCTGATCGTTGATCTTGTTCCAATACTGAGATATTTAAGGTGCCAGGTGTGCTGACCATTCATAAAAAAAGACTGTTTTCTTGTTTTGAAGGTGCATTTAAAAAAACAAACCCAACAACATGTGAGTGCAGGGCGTCTCGTTCAAAGGAAACGTATCCTGTGTGCAGGTTGAATGGCGGCTACGCTGCTAATAAAGAAGACTACATTAGTGCATTAATACATCGAACACATGCATTTGATTTCATAACAATTTACAGATTACAACTTTAATGCGTTCTTGGTCTCATTAGCACGGATTGGGAGTTTAGTATCCATAAAAATGTTTGAATTTGGATGAAATCTGTGAGACAGAACAAAGCAAAAGCCTTCATCATGAGGAGTCATAATCACGGCTCTGACTTGGAAAAGAAACTGGAACATTTTTGGAGACCTGGCAGAGAAATGAAAGTCTATACCTGTCGAAAGATTTAGAAAAATGTCATGAAAAGTTGTTCACGATTTAAATTTCCCTTTCATGAGCAGAAGGTGGAATGTGAGAAGTGAAGAGTGACAGCTGTGAGTAGAAACAGAACCTGAACACGTGAACGCTGGAATCTGACAGGTAAGTTCTGTTTTATCCAACAGTCTGATGATAACAGAGAACACTTGAACGCAGCACAAACATCCTCAGACCTGCAGGTTCCACTGATTGCAGCTCTGTTTCACAGTCAGATAACCAGAGAACAGAACAGCCTTTGTGGAGCTTTCCCTCTACCTGTTGGTGCAACCTAAACCTCTATTTCTGGGCCGAGTTGTTTTTAACACTGTGACCACGCCACGCTCATTGAGCACTGACAATGACTGATCTCAGCGCCGCATTCCTGCTGGGAAGTCTGGCGCAAGAATGAGCGACAGGTAGTGAGCTGCTGCAGGCCGAGCGCTCCGGTTTCTTTTTGTCTGAGTGATGATGAAGCTTCTTTCACAGCACAAAAACATCAGACTCTGCATTAGGGGTGGGCGATATGGCATATGGACATATTGCAGGCTATTTTTGCGATAACGATATTCTTGACTATTAGGAAATACTTAAAAAGATAGAGAAAATTTCATGTGGACTGTACGGCCTTGTATATCTGCGCGGATGACTGGGTGACTGACGGTTGATGAGAGATGTATAGCTAACACAGTGGTAACTCATTATTTTTCATTTTATTTTATTTTCTTAATCGTATTTTTATCTCTTATTTTTATTTATTTTGTTGTATTCCTTGTCTGTGTGCTGTGCTGTTTGTTTGTTTTTTCCCCTTTTCTTTTTTTTGTGTTTTGTTATGTAAGTGTTTTTTGTGGGGAAAAAATAAAATATTAAAGATTTAAAAGATAGAGAAAATATGTTTGTTTTTTTAGTCTGTATAAATAATTAAAAATCTAAAATGTAGTTTGAAATGCAAATCTCAACAGTTGCAAAATACAAAAAAAATTACTCTTAGGTATGAGCAAATAATAAAAATAACCATTTAGGGGTTCCGGAGGCTTATTTTAATGAAATTTAGTAAAGGAGAATAAAGGTTCTTGTATGTTTTATTTAAGGCATCTTATTTTGACAGTCTTCTTGTAAATTCTGTGGTGGATTCTCTTAACACACTGTGCTCTTATTTTGAAAACTGCATGTGTTTAGCGACAGAGAGTAAGTAGCTTTTTGTGATTAAAACAACTTTAACAACGACATCAAGAAGTTGGAACGTTGCCAATATCATGATATGCATTTTTTTTAACCATAAAAAAAATATACCGATATTATTGTGAACGATACGATATGGCACAGCCCTACTTTGCATTCATCAGCACAGGAGGAACTGAGGGACAACATTTTATTTGCTGTAAATTCGGGAATCAATATATCAACCCTGCTCTGGGTATAATGCCTGTACAACATATAAAAGTCCACATTTCCTTTCAAAATCAAATGTCTTGTGTGTATCAGGTCCTCGTCTCTGTCAGAGGTCCTTCCGATTGTCAAAAAACACATTTCCCTGGTTTCCAACATCTATTTTTAATACGTAAAACAATGAGTCCCGGAGTGTTGCTGCTGTTCTTTTTTTGAGGAAGGTTTATGATATATTGGCAAGATTTCAGTCTTTTCTGTGAGCTTATAAAATCAGCCTGTATAAAAAATAAACTGTAGGAACAGTGAAGTCTGTTTACAAGTTAAAAGTGCACAAGATTCCAACTGTTGCTGCGTGTGATTGGCTGTTCAGCTCTGATGTGCTGTGATGCAGAAGGAAACACTTTATCCCTCCTCCACCTCCTGCTGCTCGCTGTGTGTCCGTTTGGCCGGCCGGGCCTCCACCACCAACACCACCAGCTGTGCTGCAGTGTGTTTGGTCACATCGGAGCGTTTAGAGAAGCTTGTAATCCCTCCGCTCCGCCCGCCGGGAGCTCTGTCTGTCAGCTCTGGCCGAAGTCGGCGAAGCCCTTGGCGGCGGAGAAGGCGTCGGGCTGCAGGGGGAAGAAGTACTGCTGGGGCAGCAGGAAGCTCTGGGAGACGGGCGGGTGGAGCTGCAGCTGGGCGTGGCTGTGGCTGTGGGTGGAGGGCAGGGGGTGCTGCATGGGGGCTGGGGGGGAGGTGTAGGGGGGAGGTGGGGGCGGAGGCAGAGTCTGAGGGGTCTGTGTGGGGGTGGAGGCAGACGAGGAGACGGTGGCCGACACCAGGCAGCCGTGCTGCTGCTGTGACCCCTGACCCCCCAGAGAGAACCTCCTCATGGAGCTGCCTCCTCCTGCGGAGCTGGAGCTGGTGGTGGCCGTGCTGGACTGCCTCGACGGGGCGCGGAGGCTCGGGGGGGCGGAGGTCAGGATCATGGGGATGGTCTCGCCCTGGCAGCTCCGCAGGGAGAAGCGGATTGGCTGCTGGGTCGGCTGCTTGGGACGCAGACAGGTGCAGCAGTAGACCGCCACCAGAGAGCCCACCACCACGAACGCCACGAAGATGCTGCCCACCATCAGGAAGGGCACGTAGACGGGCTCTGAGGGCGGAGGAACACAGGATGTTAACCCACTGAGGCCTGAAACGCCTGTAAAACCTCTGGGCGATTTTAAAATCAGCCCCTAAAACCTGAAGTTTTTCTGTAAATTCAATACTAAATAATAGATTTTTCAGCCTCTGCAGCAGATAGAAATGAAATTCAAAAAGTATTTGAGAGCTTATACAAATACTACAAAATGACGTATCCACTTTCCAGGCTTCAATGGGTTAAAGAGGAAACACCTTCATGGGACAGGAAGCTGCTGGTTCTTTAAAATGTGTAAGAAAAAAACAACCATAGTGATTTATTTATGGCTCAAGATACAGTACAGGCCAAAAGTTTGGACACACCTTCTCATTCAATGCATTTCCTTTATTTTCATGACTATTTACATTGTAGATTCATCAAAACTATTAATGAACACACGTGGAATTATGTACTTAACAAAAAAGTGTGAAATAACTGAAAACATGTCTTATATTCTAGTAAGCAAAGGGTGGTTACTTTGAGGAATCTAAAATACAAGACATGTTTTCAGTTATTTCACACTTTTTTTGTTAAGAACATAATTCCATATGTGTTTATTCATAGTTTTGATGAATCTACAATGTAAACAGTCATGAAAATAAAGGAAATGCATTGAATGAGAAGGTGTGTCCAAACTTTTGGCCTGTACTGTACAAATTAAACAGCTGAAAAATGTTCAGAGAAACTGAATATATCAAAGATAAATTACTTTGTTTCTAACTTAACTTTAACTCCTCTCTTTAACATAAGAAAATAGATAATAAAAATGTTGCAGGACACATAATTAGGGCTGCAGCTAATGATTATGTCCATTGTCAATCAATCTGTCTATTATTTTAAGAGCCTGACCGATACTGATAATGATTTTAAAGGGAAAAACTTCACACATAACCGATATGGTGGCCAATATTATACTTTTTTGAACTGGAATGAAAATAGACCTTTTTAATTGGATTCAGCACTGATATGACTCTACCAAGGCACTTTACAAAAGAAAATAAAAATTCTAATTCTAGAAATGCTTACTGAGAGAATAAAGAATACATAGAAATGAAATTAGCTATTATAGCTAACACCATTTCTACTATATATATTGTGTAAAAAAAAAAAGTTTTCATATCTGACAACATATACACCAATATCAGCCAATAACATCAGTCAGGCTCTAATTATTTTCTTGATTATTGATAAGTTTAGTTTATAAAAAGTCAGAAAATGGTGAAAAATGCCGATCAGTGTTTCCTGAATCCCAAGTTGACATGCTTAAATGTCTTATTATTATCGTTATGATATTGAGGAAAGAAACCAGAGAATAGTCCCATCCCAGAAGCTGGAATCAGAGAATTTTTACCTAAACACAAACCGATTAAGCATTTGTGGAAAAAGTTGGTGATTAGGACGTTTTAGGTGTTTTGTATTATAATAACTGTGTTTTACTTCTGTATGTTCTCATTTATATCCTGTTTGTACAGCAGCCTCCACTTACAGATGCTCACAGGAGCAGAAAGTTATAGTTGTTCACAAATACATAATTAAACATTTACATCCTCTTACAGCTGCATTAGAAAGCATTATGAAACATAAGTGCTAATAAATCTTGAATATAGTTGTTAAAGTTGAGTTTCACCTTGTTGGCCACCACAGTCTGATGTTTATGTTGGCTGAAATTGTGATATTAAACATAATTTAATCATGTTATTTTATTTAAGTCCTTTATCTTATAATAGAAACATTCCTGCTGAAAACACAAACAGCTCAGGTTACTCTCTGTCAAACCATTTGCACTTTGGGAGGAAATCAGTGAATGTTTTTTATTTTGACAAGGAAAAAATAGGAAATTGTGCACACAGCTGGGTCAGTTGACGCCCTGCAGCTTATCAGCTCGGGAAATTTAAAGAAAACTTTAAAGAAAAATAAAACTTTGGGGGTTAAAGTGAGTGATTATTAAAGATTTCACAGCTCACAGTGCAACACTTTGAGTCTATAAAGGTTTAAAGAATGATTGTGATGTGATTACTTTGGTTGGAGAAGTCAAAGAAAAAGTGTTTTATGTGCAGCAGCACAATAAGCAACTTGTGTTGGAAAGTTTTGAACACATTCCTGCATCGTGATCCGGCTTATCTCCGGTAAGTTTTGTGCAAACTTCTGTTTAAAGATTTGAAAAGAATGAAGAAGGTTTGTTGAGTGACTGACAGGCTGAGGCATTGAAAAAACTCCAGTTTTTTCTTCTAACACTGATAAGAATCTGCAGGCGTTCAGGTCAAATGAAGCCACAGGAGCAGAGATAAAGAGCTGCTGGAAACTGGACACTCGGGCTGATAAACGCTGGAATTCAAACTTTTAAACACAAGAATCTACATTTATAAAAGGTCCCGAACAACAGAGCAGAAAGTTCTACGGAAAGCGTTTGCTTGAGTTTTTCCTGCAACTTTTTAAAACAATTTAACAAACATTTTTCTTCTTGTGTTGAGTTGAACTATTCAAATGACAGGAGACATTTGTTACTAAATCTTTCATTTTGTTTCTTATAACTTTATTTGACAGCTTAACTTAAAGCGACTCTACTCTCTGTGGTTTAAAGTAACTAAGTACATTTACCATGTACTGCTTCAGCACAATCTACTTGTTCTTCACTTTTATGCAACTTTAAACGAATTTGAAAGCCAATATGGTACATTGTACTACATTTTTTTTATAAGTTACCTTCTAGATTCAGATTTTTAATGCAAAATATAACTCAAATAATGAAATTATGATGTATTATTGTAGGTTAAGCAAATTAAATGAACTCTGCTTCAACTTTAAAGTGATGAACACATTGTGCATGCATCAATAAGTATAATTCAGTGATATAATATGTATTATTCTAGTGGGCCATTCTGCATTGTAAGTATTTTTACTTAAGTTTTAATGCTTGTAATAAACTTTTTATTGCTTGTCAAAGACAAAGATAGTAGGAACAAAACACACAATAATAACAATAATTAAAGTTTTAATTGTAATATGTTTGTACTTTCACTTTAATTAGATTTTGAATAAATAAGTTTTGTTGAAGAATATTTACATTGTAGTGCCTTTACTTAAGTAAAATATTTGAAAAATTCCACCACTATCTTAATTTATTGATGTTGTTCTGCTGACCTTTGACCTCTCTGTAGAAACCAACTTTCTTATACAATATTTAGACTAAATAATCTATAACAAAGACTTAACGTGTAAATGCAATAAATGCAATCACATTTAGATTAAAAACAAATGATTTAGGACTTAAATTGTGCATTTGTGGTGTTTAAACTCGACCTAAATCAACTCAGAACTCCTTAAAGTTTTGTTAAAATGCTTCATTTTTTTTTAGAAGAATTGAACAATGTAAAGTTGGTTATTAAGTTTAAAGAAAACAAACTTACGCGCTGCAAACTCCGTGTTGTCCACCTCCCGGTCGTTGGTGCAGCTGCCCTGGTCCAGCCGCGCGTCCGCGGCCGCGCAGCAGTAGCGCAGCGCGCACGAGCCGCAGCAGACGGTGGCGTCCATGGTGTCAAAGTCCTCCGGACACTGGAAACCATCGTGATAATTCCCATTAGCGTCCAGCCAGCCGTGGCAGTACTCCCCCTGCGCGTCCGAGATCCGCAGATTCCAGGTCAGATACCCGAGCAGCAGGCAGCTCAGCAGGCGCACCATGCCGGCGGCCGCTGCGGGTCCGTGCGGGTCCCTGCGGGGGTCCCTGCGGGTCCCTGCGGGGCTCTGGAGCTTCAGCTCCCGGCCACCGAGCGCGTCGGTCCGGGTCACACACTCCTCATGAGTTTAGTGGAAGAGAAGCGCAGCGAGCCGGAGAGGAACGTGGAGTCACCGTCATGTTTCCACCATCCAAACAGGACAAAAGTTCCCAACGCGCAAAGTGAGAAGATCCTGAATTAAATCTGCTATTGAGTCACTTTTTTAAAACATCATCTGAACTTCATCCGAACATCAGACAGTCTGCTCCGGGTCCGGGTCTCTCCGGGTCTCTCTGCTCCGGGTCTCTGCTCCTCTTCTCTCTGCTCCTCTCGGCGGTGGTTTGTTGATGTGGTGCAGAAGTTGTGCGCCTCCTCATTGGAGAGTTGCTGCTTTTGTGACTGTGTAACGCGCGCACGTAACCCCCATTAACAGGACGTGCGCGCTCACGTGGTGGTAGTGGTCTCAGTGGCTGTTTCCATAAACCTGTTGGTGCCCAAATAACACGCGTAAATTATATTTTAATGAGGTTATTCTGCAGGAGAGGAGACTCACTGTGATGCAGCTTCATAACTACTGAATCAAACTGTTTATACTGATGATTATTGTTACATTTAATACTGAACAATGCAAATGTATCTAATTTAAAAACATGAAGCACAACAGGACTGTCTGCAGAGGAAGAATACAACATTTAAAGTGAGATTATTGAACCTTTAGCCTCCTCTAACACATGAAAACTTGACTTTGTAAGAAGTAAAAGACACTTTCTTATAATCAGATAATAATAATAATAATCAGATACTCTCTGGGTTGCTATAGGTGGGTGGTTGGCACGCAGCTGTTTCCAGTCCATTAAAGGTTTTTGTGATGGTAACACTTCAGTGTTGTATTGAAAGTAAAAACAAAAGTTGTCTTTGGACTTAATGTATTATTAACACGTGTTAGAGGCATTGTTAATGTGTTAGTGAATAGACAAAGGCAAGAGGTACATTTTTATATAAGATTTAAAATTCTAAATGTATAATAAAATATACATAATTACATCACGTGGGTTCAAATGTGAGCATATAGTGTTGGCACATGCTGTCAATGTAACTGTTAGTTTGTATTTTGTTGGCATATTCTGATTTAACTTTTTTCCATTATTAATATTTTAACTGGTGAAGGTAAAAAAAAATTCAGCCGATTAATTGCTTAAAAATGTTCTTTGTGTACTTACAGGACTCATATTTCAGATATCTGATTCCTTAGGATATCTCTTCCACTTTCATATGATATCATTATTTTCACTGTAATTATAAAACTGAGCCTGCTGCAGCCTCATAGAGGGTAATGAAGAGTTACCTAATGTTAGAAAACATTTTTATACATTAAAACATAATTATTACCAGCTGGGACCTTAAACTTTAATTTGCTACCGGTTAGAATAATCTAACATTAATTATGATATATGATTATTATGTACTTGCACTGGCCTGCCATCGACAGATTAATTAATTAATTTGCTTTATTAATCTGGAACCCCTCAGTTCACTTTTTATTTTAAACAGGGGTAATAAACGGTTGCGGACTAATATCTTTACCCTGTTAAAATAATCAACAAACTCATCAACAAAGTTTTGCAGGAAACAAAAAAATTCACCAAAAGTGTAAAATATGCCATTTATTGATCATTTCACTCAAAAAGGTTGTAACAAAGGATGGCTATAGTAATAACACTGTGTATAAATTATGTAACTTAAGAGAAATAAATGACTTAGGCATTTTTTTTAAACATGTGACTTAAGCAAGATATGGTGACACTTTATTTTGAAGGTGTCTACATAAGAGTGACACAAGCCTGTCAGGAACATGACATGAGGAACTTTCTCTAATTACAGGTAAACAGTTTCTTAAATTATGTTTCTGGAAACATTTGAGAGGAGAAATGGGCAACACAGTAACAGAATATTGATTCATATTTGATTAGCACTGTCTAATTGGACAGTTTGAGTTATTGAGACAGGAAAACTGGAAACTTCCCGTCTGGAAATGAGTCTGAACGTGAGAGAGAGCAGACTCCTGACAGATGAAACACTCACACAGATTCATCTGCTTCAAGGCTGGACTTCTACTGCTGTCACTATGTTTTAAAAGACATTTTTAAGCATTTCCAGTGTTTATAGTCTACTTGTTCTTGTGGGAGTCAGTTTAACACCTGTCCATGCGCTACAGGTGAAAATAAGCTTTGTAAGCTAACAGCATAGTTAATGAAAAATTAAACTAAAAAAAACTAAATCCTTATGTAGGAAGAAAGACAAACTTTGTGATGGTTTTGCCTCTTTTTGTAGTTATTTTGTGTCCCAGCAGTTGCTTTGCATTAATGTGTAGTTGTTTTGTGTCTCTCAGGGTCTTTTTGTGATCTTTTATGTCTTAATTGTTTGTTTTGCCCATTTTTTTTTAATTATTTGTTATTTTGACATTTCTGCATGTTGCCTTTGCATGTCTTTGTAGTATTTTTTTAAGTCTCTTTGTAGTTTTTTTTGTTTGTTCATTTTGTAGCTATTTTATACTCTTTGCATTTGCTCTGAGTGTTTGTAGTTATTTATTTTATGTTTCTTTGTGATTGTTTTGCATCACTTTGTGGTTGCTATGTGTCTCTTCAGGTGACACTGTGCTGATAGACCCGTACAGTAATCCATTCATGCTGATAATTCTCATTTTCTGTGGTCCATATAGACTCTGTTCAGGAACAATTAACAGGTTCCCCTTAATGCTTGTGCATATATTTATGTATATTTCCTGCAGTGGATCCTGTCTGAATGTTACCAGCCGTTATCCTCCTGCTGGATGTGGCTCAGTCGGAGTCTGCTCCACCTTCTTGTAGCTCCAGAAGCCAAAGAGGATTATAGGAAAAATACTTTTTTTTTCTCTGAGTAATTTGAAACCTGTTTGCTGACTCTGCATTTAGATGCTTCAGTATTTTCTAAGAACATGGCTCTTTAATGTGGCTGTTTATTATCATGACTGATTAAAAGTTATTGTATCAGCCTATTAAACCTTTTATTCAGACAATTCTTTTATATAATAAGACCATAAAGCTTTAGTTATGAGCTTATTCAGCCATTTTCAGTTTGGTGTCTAGACACAATATTGACTAAGCACTTGAATGTGTTTAGATTTTAAACACTGCAGACTGTCTGTGCTACTGAAAGAAAAAATATTTCTGTTAATCAGCAGCAGGTCTTTTTATTCTTTCATCTATTTACATCTTGTCATGTTGTAACCTATTGATGTGGCGCCCCCATGTGGTGCTGCAAACTTTTAGGCCTGCAGGCTAGCAGACGGCTACACAGCCTTTAAACTGAAGGATTCAAACAGGAGGTGAATGTGACTCTAATTATAGACTTTTAAAAGTATAAATATGGATGCAAATAATAAAAACCTTAAGGGAAATCCAGGTCCAAAGGGTAGGTGATATAGGCTATATTCTGTTAAATTATAATTTAGTTGTTTTATTGATACAGTTATATTGAAATAATTAGAAAAAGTAAATAATAGCTGAGTATTTTTCTGGTTTAATCAGATGTCTTGGTGTGGATGTTCATTTCTCTCATGTTTCTCTGTTGATGCTCAGAGCTCAGTAGCAAAATGGCCTCTGCCTTTTCATTTGTAGGATTTCTTTCTGCGTTTTTTTTTTTCATTTCCAGATTGTACAACTGCTACAGCGCCCCGTTGTTCTCAGTGGATGGTGGATGGATGGTGGATGGTGGCTACAAAGGAGGCAGGCAGCGGCGCGCTAGTCCCGCCTGTATTTCCCTGTGGAGGAGGCTCAGAGTCGGAGCTCCCGGCTGGGGATTGGAGAGGCGGCTTGTCAGTAACTGAGCCCACCCTTCACACAGTGCATGAGGGGGGACCGAGCCAGACAGTGACGGACCTGATCCCCCTCCACTCATCGGCTGCCTGTCACACCAGCACCACGATACCGAGCCGGAGCCGGATCGGCCGCGCGCTGTGCCACCTGGCCGGGATGGAGGGAGACATGCAGCCCGCTGATGAAGGGCCCTGCGCCCCCAAGATGTGCCGACAACAACGGGGACCGTTCAGCACCCTGAAGCCCTTCCAGAGCAAGCGGTCTGCGGGCAAGTCGCGCTTTGACAGGTCCGCTGTGGTCGAGCTGCCGCTGTTTGGAGACGGACATCACTTCACTTTCCATCCGGAGCAGCCGCACCATTTCCAGCCGCACCATCACCAAAACCACCACCAAAACCACCACCAGCAGCAGCGTCTGCAGCCGCTCCACCAGACCAGCGTCTCGATCAGCAGCAGCCAGCAGCAGCAGCAGCAGCAGGATCGCTTCCCCTGTGAGACCACCAGGCCCAGCAGCAGGGTCCCCACATCCACCTCAGCGGCGGCGGCAGCAGCATCTCCTGGTACCCAGCAGCGGCGCGCCAGCAGCGGCAGACCGGAGCCCAGGTTCTCCCCAGACTGCACCTACGGGATCAGCTCAGGTGGGTCTCAAACTTGTTCAGAGTGATGAGAGTGACTCCTGGTTCTGTGGAGAGGTCTTCCCCATCTCTCAGGGAACCTTTATAATTTTGATTTTGTGATTGTGAGACTTTTCTGAGCTCCATGTCCTCAGATTCTCCTCATTCTGGTGTATATTTTGCAGACTTTAAAGCTGTTAACTTGAATGGAAGACACAACAATATGTGACTAAAATCAAGCATCTCTTTTGTTCACCTCAGCTTCATGTTTTTGTTCCCATTTCTTCCTCTTTTTCATCCTGTCAGTGGTGATTGATTTGCTGCTGTAATGAGAGCAGTCATGATTGAATCTCCAGTGTGCATGTGCTAAAAATTACATTGGGTAATTGTATTGTGTGTGTGTGTGTGTGTGTGTGTGTGTGTGTGTGTGTGTGTGTGTGCATGCATGCTCGTGCATGCTTGTGTGTTTACTTGTGTGTCTTCGTGCATGTGTGTGTGTGTGTGTGTGTGTGTGTGTGTGTGGGCAAGAAGGGCCCTCACAATCTCCGGTTGAAACACATTGTTCTGTGCTAATTTTTCCCCTCAGCTGCAGTTCATTAGAGGCTGTGCAGGCTCAGGAAGGAGAAATGTGCTCCCCGTGTGGAGGGCGGGTCCATGGGAACTAACATTAACATGAAAGCAATGAACCTAATCCGGGCAGTTACCAAATTAAACATTACATCTCATCCTCTAATCAGATATTAATCTCTTTATCACCACTGGAAGCTGAGGCTCAATTTGCTGCTGGTTATTGTTGCTTTACAGACAATCGAGCTCAGGTTGCACTGCTTTCACTCACCTGCATGAGAATTAGCAAATGTGTGCATGAAGTATCACAGGTTTGATCTATAAATAGGCATTAATATCATATCATATATTTAACCCATTTCAGTGTGTGAAGAGCAGCCTGGTTCTTTAAAGGTTCCACTGATGACCTATTGTTTGCATCCCCTGTGGCATGCACATGCTCCTGATTCCACTCATGAAATAATCACACAAAACCACATTTTTCCTGCTCATATTGCTCAAAAGATGCTCCATCCAGTCCCAGCTGAACATGCAGTGCATTCTCACAGATAATGACACATCAAAGTGCTTTTTATCTTCACGATGGGAGCAACTTAATGCCCCTCTCATGGCATGAAAAGGAAAAAAAAAACTTGATGCCCTTCTGAGGAAGAGAGGCAGCAGAGACCCCTGGACTCAGCAATCAGTTCGGCACACAATAACACAAATTGCATTGAAAAGCCGTTCCCAAAGAGTTGTGATTAAAATAAATGGGGCTCATAAATTTGCCTCTGCCGAGCGTGTTGTTTTTAATGAAATTTTATGAGGCTCTCAGCTCACAGAACTGGTGAGAGAAGAAGAGGGGGTGGGGGGGGGGCAGGGTGAAGGCGAATGATATCAGATACATCTCGACGGGTAAACAGAGACAGCACGCATATTAATAAATGCGACACATCTGCGCCGGGCTGATAGACACGTCTGAGCGAGTGAGAACGCAGCAGTGGCCGCCCAGAACTCATTTTGTCTGTGTGTATATTTGTGTGTGTGTTTGTGTGAGGACAGTGGACTCACAATCATTACATGGAGGTATGTGTGAGATCATCTCATTGAGACGTGCCCAGACTACCAGGAAACTGTACACCGGGCTCCTTTCTGGACAATAACTCTGCTGATTTGCTTTGCTCGGCTGGGTTTGGTCACAGCAGATACTGTGACTTTAGAGTTTATTGACATCTGAATAAATCAACATAATCAAGCTGACATTTCTATGAGCAGAGGAGCTACTGTATGTGGAGAGATTACCACAAAAAGACACTGTGGACGAGAAAAGAGAGGCAGAAAGAAACAAAAGCAGCAAAGGATGAACCACAGAATGAGTTTAGATGTTTAGATGACTCTATCTGCTACAGGTACATGACCTTAACTTCCACTCTGATACTTTCTGCTACTTTTCCATTTAACCTCGTACTCTTTACTAAGGTTATCTAAAGCAGCTATTCTCAACCTTTATGAGTGGCGACCCCCAATTTAACATGCATGTTGTCACTGAACACAATCTCACACGCACAGTTCAAAACATCTCTCTGTCTGTGCATTTATATATATTTTTTAGATTTTATTGTTACTTTCAATCTAAGTCCTTTGCTATCAGTCTAAAGGTCCATTCTGACCTCCTGAGTGTGGAACAGTCAGCTTCAAGCCAGAGACTCCTTGGAAAGTAACAACTTGATACTGTGGGATTTGTCAGAAAAGACACAAAATTACCAAAAAAAGAATCAAATTGACCACAAAATGACAAAAGATGACCACAAATAGACACAAATTGACCAAAAAAGACACAAAATGACCAAAAAAAGACACAAAATGGCCCAAAAAAGAAACAAAATGACCAAAAAAGACACAAAATGACAAAAAAAAGACACAAAATTACCAAAAACACATGAACACATGAACACATGAACACTTTAACACAGTGGAGACAGAGCTGACTTCCTAAATGATTTGGCGACCCCCAGAAATCATCTCGCGACCCCAATTGGGGTCCCGACCCCAAGGTTGAGAATAGCTGATCTAAAGTGTAGCAACTCCGATACTTTATCAATACCACGTTTAAAACAATACAATAACAATTGATTACTGATGCCTCTATATGACCTTCATTAGTGAGAAGGCAAGGCAAGGCCAGTTTATTTGTATAGCACAATTCAACACAAGGTAATTCAAAGTGCTTTACATACACATTAAAAACAGCAAGACACAATTGAAAACAGTAAAAACAGTCAATCAAAACAGGGAAATAGAAATAAAAATATAAATAGGATAAAATAAGATACAGCAGGATAAAAAAAAGAGATAAAATAATAAAAAGCACAAGTCAAAAACAACCTTTTCAATGATTTTCCCCAGAAATGGCAGATTTGATATTGGACTATAGTTACTAATTGTTGAGGAATCCAGATTAGATTTTTTTTAGGAGAGGTTTTATTACTGCAGTTTTCAAAGCCTGTGGAAACTGTCCTGCTTGGAGAGAAGAATTTATTATCTGCAGTACATCCGGAGCTATGCAGTTGAAAACAGTTTTAAAAAAGTTAAAAAAGAGAATATAAGTTTCTCTACCCGCCATGCTGCCATCAGTTCATATTCCCAGAAAATGATGCAGGTTTTCCAGGATCTCCTGTAGCTCAGACTCCAGCAGGACCTCTGAACAACTGGAAGGTTTCTTCTCTGCTGCCTTTGACCTGCAGGCTGCTCTCCGCTGGGAGAAGGAGAGCTCCAACACAGACACAAAGATGCTGGAGGCCCACACTTAAACTAAAACCAGGAAGCACAAGACACCTTGTCAGAGCCTCCTGCAGGAGAATAAGAGCTTTTTCTAACAGTCTGCTACTTGTGGATACGCTTGCCTTTGACCACAAATCCCACTGAACTCACAACAAATTAAAGTTCCATTTCGCTGCTTTAACTATGCATTCCATGTTATCGAGAGTACCAACACAACAAAAAAACAGATTTATAATCAGATTTGCATCCCAAGAAAGTTCAGATGAAACATCCGGGAAGAAGACCATGTGTTGAGATGTGTTCATCATTTTTTCTGCAGCTGCACTGTGTGCAGGTTGTTAATTTGAAAAAAAATTAAATACACAAGTTTATCCTTTTTGCTGTGGTATCGAAAGAGGTGTCAAGTATAATTTTTTTCTATGTGCATTAAAGACACATGATTTAAGCTTGAAAGATAAAATGCATTATTGTTTCACTTCTCAAGCTAAATTATTCTGCTAATGAAGACCATGTGATGCACTCAGAAGCTCCAGAACAATAAACCGTGGTGAGATTATTTTTTGTTGGCTATCTTTTTGCTTTAATAGACATTATTTCCCAGGTTACAGTCATGGAGACAATATGAATGACTCTGTGTTTTGTGCTTTACTGGAGTTCTGTTCCTGTAGCTGACATGTTCCTTATTTCCTTCTTATTGCAACTGACCAGACTCAGTCTGTGAAACAGTCAAAAGCACATGGAGAGCTGCTAATGAGAGGAGGTTGTTGTATCAGCAGGCATGGGCAAGGTCAAAGGTTAACCTTGAACCTCATCTGTGTTTATGAATACAACAGAGTCCAGAAGATGACTGAAACTGTCTCTGACCTTTTATTTTTATTTTTTAAACAATATGTTTATTGGTTTTCACAGCACACAGTGAAAAACAAACAAACACAAAGAACAATCAAACAAATAAAATAGAATATATAAAAATAAAATAAAATAAAAAGAACCCACACTGGGCTATACTACACTACAACTCGGCTCACAGACACAGAGAAAAAATAAATAAATCAAAAAATGCATATCGACAGATGATTCAGAAATTATATAGATACAAAAATAAATGACAGTTAAGCACCCCACATGTTCCAGTCCTATGTAAATCCTCGTGTAAATATGGTTGAAATATTCATACCAATGTATAACATAAAATCTGACCTCTGTTTTATTTCCTGCTGCTGCAGAGAACCGTCTGATCCTGGATGCCTTCGCCCAGCAGTGCAGCCGAGTCCTCAGCCTCCTGAACAACGGCCGTCTCCTGGAGCCCTCCTCCTCCTCCTCTTTCACCTCCAACATCAAGCTGGAGGACGGGCCGGGGGAGGTCCAGGGGCTCCACTGCTCCTCGCTTGGCAAGTTCAAACCTGAAGAGAGCTCCTCCACCACCACAGACCCAGAGGAGGAGGCCCAACCAAGCCATCTGAACCAACAACAGACCTCCGCTGTCCTCCGCATCTTCACAGACTCCCTACAGAACTATCTGCTCTCAGGGCCCCAGCAGCAGCAGCACCACCTGGCTGCAGGTCTGGAGGAGGAGCAGAGTCCGTCTGCAGAGCCCGGATCAGGGTTGTCTCCGCCAAGACACACCCTGGGAGGCTGGGGATCCCCCACGCCGTCAGAGTCCTACGGCCACCCGTCCTCCACGCTGCCGGAGGAGGAGGAGGAGGAGGAGAACTGCTGTCCACGCTGCCTGGAGCTGGAGCAGGAGGTGCTGTCTCTGCAGCAGGAGAACGAGGAGCTCCGCAACAAGCTGGAGAATATTCCAGGTGCAGTAATGGAAGACAGTCTATTCTTTGGGATGGGATTTAAAAAAAAAGGTTCTCTAGGACAGTAGTTCTCAACCTTTTTGAGTCGCGACCCCCAAGTTAACATGCATGTTGTCCGCGACCCCTCACTTTATATTTTATTGTTACTTTTAATCTAAGTCCTTTGCTGTCAGTCTAAAGGTCCATTCTGACCTCCTGAGTGTGTAACAGTCAGCTTCAAGCCAGAGACTCCTTGGAAAGTAACAACTTGATACTTTGGGATTTGTCAGAAAAGACACAAAATTACCCAAAAAATAATCAAATTGACCACAAAATGACATAAAATGATCAAAAAAAGACCGGAAATTACCAAAAAATTAGATAAAATTAAGCAAAAAAGGACTCAAATTGACCCCCAAATGACAAAAAATGACCACAAAAAGACACAAATTGACCTATAAAGACAAAATGACCAAAAAAAGACATTAAATTACCAAAAGACTAAAACACATGAACACTTTAACACAGTGGAGACAGAGCTGACTTCCAAAATGATTTGGCGACCCCCAGAAATCATCTCGCGACCCTGATTGGGGTCCCAACCCCAAGGTTGAGAATAGCTGCTCTAGGAGATAGCAGGCCAACAGTAGATGCCTTGTGTCATGTGTGTTTTTACACAGTCTGTAATTAACATTGTGATTTGGTTAGGCACCTATTTAAATGTTAAAAAATTAGAGTGGAGGCCACTTTTATGCTTAGTTATGGCTCATAAGTTGTTGCATCAGTTTTTGGTTTTGGTGCTAAATTTAAATATTTTTGCCACTGAAGAATTGATTAAAAAAAAATCTAAATAACACATTAGGACACCAAGACCTCAATGAATACCATAGAAACCCCATGCTGTGATTTGGTATCAAAAACTTTTGGGGGATTTCTGCTAAAATTGCATTTTTCAGCAATTGGACGTTAAGCAATGACGAAGAGAGCTTAAAGCCTCTCTGCTCCCGTTCTTTAGTTCTAGACTTGGTTTTTACAAAAGACGCAAAACAAGTGAATACAGTTTATTAAAAGAATAATAATAATAATAATAATAAGCCAAATGCATTGAGCAGTGCTGGACTCTGCTGTGTCCATGCTGGGATCACCAGTCAGAGTACCAGTTTCCCAGTTCCCAGTTATCTTCTGACAGTAAGTTTGACTTTTTTGCGATTGGTTAATTCAGGATGGTGACGGCAGTAGCCAACCATACCGCTCACCTTCTGGTTTATGTCTAAACTATGGTGTCATCCATAAATGTTTCTTAGTTCCCTGTTTTGAGGCCTATGTGTATGTTTCTTACTGAAATAGCTGCACCCTGACCTACTTCTAACCTGTTTTAAGGAACGGTTTAATACAAGGGAAAGGTGTGCTCTCTTTAACCTATAGTCAAATAGCAGAAGTCTCTCTTTAACCCTTAATAGGGCACTCATTGAAATACTTGCAAATTCCAAATTTCAACCCTAGAGAATATTGGAGGATATTACATACAGCCAGAATGTGTAAAAAAAACCATACGAAAATAATATTTTGAGAAAAAAGTTTACAAGATTAAAGTGGCAAATTTACGAGAAAAAAATATGCAGATTTATGAGATTTAAAGTGGTGAATCTGTGAGAAAAAAGTTGTTTTTTCACACTTTTTTTTCCTTGTAAATCTGCAACTTTTTTCATGCAGATTCACCACTTTAAATCTCTTAATCTGCGACTTTTTTTCTTGTAGATTTGCCACTTTTATCTAGTAAATTTGCAACTTTTTTCTCGGAATATTGATGATATCCACTGAAGTTACCAAATATAGTTCTTCGCCTGATAAAGGGTTAACCTATAGTCAGATAGAAGAAATACTTTCTTTAACCTATAGTCAAATAGAAGAAGTCTCTCTTTAACCTATAGTCAGATAGAAGAAGTGAGCCTTGCTCAGGATGTGACCTGCAGTTCAGTGGAGGAACTAAACTTTAAATGTTTGTTGAACACTCTGCTGCAAAGCCAATGACGTTTTTTTAACAAATAATAGTTTTAACACCTCAGTTACAGTAAAGCTAAGCTAAGCTAAATGTCCCTATCCTTCAATGTTATTATCCTAGAGGTCACAACAGCTCATTTTATACAGTTAGGTCAAGATTTAAATAATGCTGTCATTACAAAGAAATGGTTACTATGGAGACGAACATAATCACACATGAATAAATGAGCCTTCACATTGAATTCACAAGAGTCTCAGCTTTCTATTCATACCAAATTTATGCAGTCAAAGACTATTTAGGGACCCCAGTATGCAGAAATATTCAAACACAACAGGCAAAGATTACACATTTGTACTGCATGAGAAAAAAACATTGGGATTTGTTTCTAAAGAGGAGACTCACAGGTACCACAGAACCCATTTTATCAATCAGATATCTTGAGGTCAGAGGTCAAATGACCCCTTTTGAAAATGGGCATGCCAGTTTTTCCCTCGTTAATATTTAGACCAAATTTCAAGTGCTAGAAATGAAAGACAGCAAGCTTGTCGAGGAGTTAAAGATGCTTTGATGAAAATATTTTCTTAACCCATAAGAACCCAGACCCAGTTATCCTAAAAGGATGTGTTCTATAAGTTTACCACATAAAACACATTTCTGATGCTTTAAAAAAATAAATAAATGCTACCCCTAAATGCCAAAGATCTGTGATGTGACATATAAACGTTACATTGGCCGTTTATGGTATTTATGTTTATGATATTTCTTATTTTAAAATAGAAAAAAAAATAGGCAAATTGGTGTCTCTGTAAGCAGAAAATGTGTCTTTTTCTTTTGCATCTCCATAACATATATCAAAATTGTGACTTTAATTTGTTCAGTTCCCTATTAACGGTTTAGAACAAAAAAATAAGCTTTTTAAATTTGGCTATTTTTTAAAATTAGCTACTTTTTCACATTTCTATTCCCAGTCACAGCTACGTTTTGGAGAAGTCACTTCCTGTTAAAGTCACATGACCATCACATCAGCACAGGGTGTTGAGTATACGTCACTTAGGGATTTAATGAGTTAATGTGAAGCATAAAGTTTAATATGGGAGATTATAGAAGATTTAAAGTGTTTGTTACATGGGTGTCACCATGGGTTCTTATGGGTTAAAATCTTCAACTGATTTCTGCAGCTTTTTGTTAATACTAATGCATAAGTCCATGTAGTCTTTAACCATTAGACCTCAATATTTGCTATTGAGTATAATTGTGTGTCATCAGTTTCAGCGAGCGCCGTGTTCTCACGCTCTAAATGCATCACGGAGTTTGGGGCAACAATCTTAATAGCATCTATTTTTATTAACTTTTCTACTCTCCCCAAAGCATTCTGAGCTCCCCTGTGTCACCTTAACCTAATTTACACTAAACTGGCTCATTTTATCTGCACGTTGCCAGATTATTGTTGTTAAATTACACAGCAGATGGGTCGTTTCTTTGCTTGCAGGGAAATTGTGACAGTTTCCTTCTCGTCTGGTCTCATGTGTTTCCATACAGCTCCCTGTCAAAACGTCCTCGACTACTTCAAGGCTGTTCTGGAGTTTCACAACCAGCTGGTCCAGCCGATGCCAGAGGAGCAGCTCACCGAGGTGAGACAACAGGCTGCTGTACATTATTACAGCTATTTAAAGCATGTGTGATCACTAACATATGTTAAGGCGTAAAAATATCAGATCACATCATTAATAAAGTCTGCATTGTGTTAATTGTGCAATTAAATGGTGTGAAAATATGGTAATAAAAAAACTTTGTCTGTGCAGGAAGAAGAACGGCAGACAGTCTTTGAGGTATGTGTTTTACTGAATTCTGTCACTGTTGTTTTTTTAAGAACTTAAAGGTTTTTTGTGTTTATTAGTGCAATTTTTGTGTGTGAAACAACCTGGAAGTTATATTGTAACGTAGCTGACGGGTTTAAGTCAGATTGTGTAAAAGTCAGAAAATGATGCTACTTCTTGATGTTCATTCAGTAAATTATAAACCCATTTAGAGTAAATTAGACGATGAACAGGGTACTTTAGGGAGGCTACCTTGTTATTGGTAAGTCGCTACCACAGCTACTATCTCAATCAGGATAGAGGTGTTAACACATTTTTTCTTCCGCTTCTGAAGCCAGGTTAGTCCCACAGGATTAATGCACTAAAAGAATTTCCAGCTAAAATCAGAGTTATAAAGGGACAGGCCACTCCCAGATACTTGTAAACAAAAGCCTCTTAATAAGCCAATTTCAGGTAAAATAACTAGGCCAGTGAAGACTGAAAACTGAACTTAACTAAACCAAACAAATAAAGCATAAAACCTCAGCAAGCAGAGAAGCAATCTTAAAGCAAAAACAATACCAGAAACCAGAAGCCAGGTTAGTTCCATAGGATTAATGCACTAACAATAAAAAAATTCTCTTTTATACAGCACTGAATATGTGCACCCCAAAAAACAGAAAAGGTCTGTTTTCAGGCTGACAATACTTTAGACAATGCAGTCACATTTGGAATAATAAAACTACATAATCATTCAATTCATAAAATTCAACTTTATTTATAGAGCGCATTTCATGCACAAGGCAGACTCAATGTGCTTCACAATGTATATACATAATTACAGTTAAAAAACAAAACAGAACACAGAAAAACAAACAAACAAACAAAAAAAATCAATTACAAATTAATTGAAGAGTGCAGGTAGACAAGCTATGCCATATTCACCACATACACACTGACTTACTCACACATGTGCACCCACTCCCACAACCACACACACACACACAGTTCAACCGAATGCTGTTGGAAAAAGATCGTTTTTTAATCTGTTTTTAAAAATGGCTACTGATGTGGCATGTTTAACTGTGGGTGTTTCATGGGGCATAAACACTAAAAGCTGCTTCTCCTTCTGTGGATCTGGTGTGAGGGATGAGTGAGTTGAGTAAGTGTTGTTGCTGGTGTAAGTGATGAGCATGTCTGTGATGTACTGAGGTGCTTTATAAACCAGGAGCAGTATTTTTAAATGGATTCTTGTTCTAAAGCAGGGGTCTCAAACTCAAATTACCTCGGGGCCGCTGGAGGCAATATCAAAATGACCCAAAAAAACTGAATTACTTAAAAAAGACACAAAATGACCAAAACAAAACAAAACGACCAAAAAAGACACAAAATTACAAAAAAAAAGACACAAAATGTCTGAAAAAACACAAAATTACGTTTTTTTAAAGACACAAAATGACCAAAAAAAGACACAAAATGGCAGAAAAAAAATAAATTACTTAAAGAAGAAAAAAATGACCAAAAAAAGACAGAATTATTAAAAGAAGAAACAAAATGACCAAAAAAAGACCAAAAAATATTAAAAGAAGAAACAAAATGACCAAAAAAAGACTAAAAATTACCAAAAGAGACACAAAATTATTTTAAAAAGTAACTAAAGGGACCTTCCACACACAACACAGTAAAGTGCCATTCATATAAAACTCACATAAAACTTTCATGTCAAGGTGAGGGCCACAAAATATCCTCACGAGGGCCGCAATTGGCCCACGGGCCGCAAGTTTGAGACCCCTGTTCTCAAGGGTAACCAGTGCATCATATGGCTGCATGAGGAGCATTTGTAGACAGCTGTAGACTCCTGAAGTCTGATCGTTGTCTCATGTCTGATGGTTGTCTCATGTCTGATCGTTGTCTCATGTCTGATCATTGTCTCATGTCTGACCAGCTCTTCTTCCTCCTCTTCCTCCTCCCTGCAGGGCAGCAAGCAGCTCCTGGAGAACTATCCTCTCTTCATCTCTAACAAGCAGTGGGACGAAGCCGTCAACTCCTCCAAGAAGGACGGCCGGCGGCTGCTGCGCTACCTGATCCGCTTCGTCTTCACCACCGACGAACTCAAGTTCTCCTGCGGTTTGGGCAAGAGGAAGCGTTCAGTCCACTCAGGAGAGCCGGGCCTGGAGAGACGACCGCTCAACCCTGTTAAAGTCAGCTGCCTCAGAGGTAATAACTGTTGACTTAGAGGAGTCTTTAAGGGATACATGATTATTGAAACACTGCTATTAGAAACATTAGTCCTCTATTGTGCTACAGCAAGAAGCCAGATAGGATTCTTTTCTGCTTCATATGGATTTAAGTTGTCTTATTATGATGATGTAGTCACGTTAATGTGCTTCCATAACCAATTAGACTTGCACTTCTTAAGAACTAGGCATTACAAAATGTGTTATTTAACATGTAAGATATTAAGTAGTAAGTAAGTGATGGGTATCATCAGTGGCGGTTTTAGACCAATTTAACTGTGGGGGCCAAGGAGGGGCCAGTGTTTAATCAGAGGGGCACATTAGCACATTAAAAAATGGCAAAGATGATATTTAAGCATTCAAAATCTTTGAATGTCTTGAAAAAGACATAAAAATGACCAAAAAAGACACAAAATGACCAAAAAAGACACAAAATAACTAAAACAGACACAGAAAAAACCATAAATGACACCAATGACAAAAAAGACACAAAATGACAAAAAAAGGCACAAAATAACTAAAAAAGACACAACAACAGACACAAAATTACAAAAAAAAGACACAAAAAAGACACAAATGACCAAAAAAAGACACAAAATGACTTACAAAGACACATAAAGACATGAAAAGACATGAAAAGGATTCAAAGATGGACAAAATAGCCCAATAAGACTCCATAGAGTTAAACTATTATACAATGTTCACATTCTGGGTTCCTTTTGTATACAATGAGATATTGTTTGAACAATTTGACACAGGGGCCACAGCAAAGGCCAAAGGCTTCTTCACTGGGGCAGTGGCCCCTGGAGGCCCCTGTGTAGGACCGCCACTGGGTATCATCATCATCATCATCATCATCAATATCAATTCATTGTATCGATGCTGGCATGTTTTTTTGACAGTCGCACATTGCAAAGCAAAGACATCAAACTCATTCTGTTTTCACGGCGGAGAGGAAGAAACGCTCCAAAGCGAGACTTGAAATTCATGTAACGTGAAATTTCATGCAAGAGTAGAAACAGCGGCAATATGCTGACACATCATTTTATGCAACATGGGTTAAAATTCAAGAAATGTCTTGTATTTGACACTCTGCTTCCCAACCGAACATATAAATATAAATATAAATATCCTGTTATTACAACTTCAGCACAAACAAGGAAGGAAGGCTGAATGATGTTTTTAAATTAAATTAAAACAAATACATTCCAAATAATCCCTGAAAATAATATAAAACACTTGCATTGATACAAACAGACATTTGATCAGGAATCAACAAGGAAAAATCGATAAATAATTATATTTATAATGGCATTAGTATCAATAAAATCGTATTAATTGCTTTCCCTAAACATAACACTTCATCATTCACTACAAACAGTCTTGATTTATTGGTTTTTTTTTTTTATACCTGGTAAAATAGTTGTCAGAAGAATTATAGAGCAACATTGTTATTGATTGGAGTCGTTGTTGTGTGTCCGAATCATTGTGTACGAACTCCCGAAATAAATATTTAACTATTAAGTTTCTAAACGCTCCATTATGTTCATCAGCTAGTTTGTCTGTTTGATGTTTGAGGTAGTTTACGGTCAGTTTTTAGAGCTTTTTCTCTTAAAACTATAAGACACGATAAGAGAGAAGCGTCACAGTGAAGTTGTGGGCCAGACAACTAAACAATGAGCTGAAACTCCTTATAACAGTCACTGAAAAGAGGAGCTCAAGAGGAGATTGAAGTGATATTATATATCCTCTGCAGGTATCACATTGTCATTTCATCATTCATTCATCTCTATTATGTTCCAGGTCAGCTCTCCAACATTAATACAGCCCAACACCTGAGATTTTCATTTTCTATCTACATTTGATTAAAGTCCTACTATCATGGTTTGTATTTCTCATGTGCAGTGAAGTTAAAATGTAATAAAACCAAACACAGCTGGTGCTCCTTCCTGTCAAACCCTGGTACAAAACAGCTTCTTTACACCTAAAAAATAAACATTTTTAATCTCTTGATTCCAAATCTTCCTGCCAGAGCCTCTGAGAAAATCACCTTTTTGTTACCTGTAGTCTTGCAATTGTTAATTTGAATCAATTCCGATGTTTAAGTGCATTCAGAGTCTTTCCAGTGTGCTTGAATGCACCTTCCCTTGGGTTGGAAGAAGTTTTCTCGAGGCTGGTATGTTTTGAACTTCCTGCAGCAGATTTCAGAATATGCAACAACTAAAAAAACGTGTTATATTGCAGAACAATCTCCGATATTAACTGTTACATAAATGTAATAAAACCAAACCCAGCTGGTGCTCCTTCCTGTCAAACCCTGGTATAAAAACAGCTTCTTTCCACCTGAAAAATAACCATTTTTAATCTCTTGATTGCCAGAGTTTATCCGGATGCACTGTGCCTCTAACCCGGACTGGTGGATGCCGTCGGAGGAGCAGATCAACAAAGTGTTCAGCGACGCGGTGGGCCACGCCCGCCAGGGCCGAGCGGTCGGCACCTTCCTGAGCAGCAGCGGCAGCAGCACCAGCAGCCTCTACATGGACGCCTTCGACGGACACCTGTCGCAGGACGAACTCTACCTGAAAGGCTGCCACAACGGTCAGTCGGACTGAAGGACGAATTCAAAGACAAATGCCGGAAATGTAGCTGTACAACAACAACATATCCCAACACTGACCTTAACCTGTCACTTTACACGGTGAAGAAACATTCCAGTTATCAGACACACACACACTACTCTCTCTCCCAAGCTGTTCCACTATTTGTAGCTTTTTTGCCATTTTTATACCTTCGATTTTGTTCAGTCAAAGTTTGACTGTTTTGAGGTGTTTTTAAAAATTTTAGTCTTCCATTTGAGACTTTTTCTATCGTTTGATGTTTTGAGCAGTTAAATGAGTCCTAGTGATTTATTTTCATTTCTATATTTTTTTGGTAACACATTCTATGACGCCATTGTCTATAATGCATTATTAACACACTCATAATGCATTATAGTCTGCTTATATCACTGTCTAATTATAGCGATAAGCACTTTTGAATATTCATAACAATAATCATAACCCATTATAAAACATTTATAATGACATAAAAAAGCTAAGTATTATAATACCTCATAATTGCTGGTAATTCTCAAAACATAATAATGTTAAAATTAAAATTGCAACAGGGTTTGTTCCTACCTTTTATAAGGCTTAGGCACAGCTAAGCTGAATTAATTTAAAATCAATGTGAAGAGCATCAAGACTAACTAAAAGACTTTTCACACATCTAATGGCTCTAGTTGCTCCCCAGTGGAAGTCTCTAGCAAGTTTTTAAAAGGTTTTTTTGGTGTTTTCCACCGTATTGTTTATACACAGTCTAAAATGGTGTGAAACGATTTTTTTTCCTTCCTAAAAGTGATAATTTGTTAAGCGAAGACCCCCTAAACTCTCCTCTAAATACTTGCACTTAAGTCTTCCACAAACCTAAAGGAAAACACTGTATAAGCTACTCTAAGTGGCCATTTGGTGCTTTAACTGACGCAGATATAATACATAATAAGCTGGTTATAAGCAAGGTTATTATAGTTAACGAAAACTAACGAAATAACGAAAACTGAAAAAACATTTTCGTTAACTGAAATAAAAATAAAAACTAGAGTTCTTTAAAAAACGATAACTAACTGAAACTGTATTTTGTGGTTACAAAACTAACTAAAACTAACTAAAATTATAGTGAAAATGTCCTTAGTTTTCGTTTTTGTCAACTTTTTTCATTCATAATTCAGTGTTTCTATTTGAACATGCAACACATGGTGAATATGTTTACTGAGACTGGGATGTTTACACTAGAACCAAAATACAAAACAGTTAATAACCTTATTGGGGCTGAGATGATAAACCAAAGGAAATAAAGGCAAAATTTATTATTACCTCTTTGAATCTGGCACCCAACATATAGCCTGTTACACAAAAACTAAAACTAATAAAAACTAAACTAAAACTAAGCATTTTCAAAAAATAAAAACTAAACTAAAACTAGAGAACTCACTCTAAAAACTAACTGAAACCAACTGAATTTGAAGACAAACATTCACAACAAAATTAAAACTAAAACTAATGAAAAATCCAAAACTATTATAACCTTGGTTATAAGTCACTAAAAGACGGGGAAACTTAATTGTCCGGGGAACACTTTCAAAATGACAGACGTCAGGTTTTTTGGAGTTAAGGTCATTGTGTGACCCCTGTCCCTTTTTAAATTCACTCTATTTGATGTTTTTTATGCACTCTAGAACTTTATTTACATTCAAAGTAAACATTTGGCAGGCCACCCCGCAGCCCCAAGATCTGAGTATTGAAATATTTAAAAAAATATCATTAAATCAATGCAAGACATAGAGACACCCATACATACATAAAGTTGTAAAACCATTTTATTTTTTCAACAGCTCTTAACATAAATGAAGTACTTCAATTTTAAGTGAGCAGCAATTATAAAGTATAATAATGCTTGACCTTATAAGTCATAAGTCACATAGAGTATTATGAATATTTATGAGCGCTTATAACTACAATGATACAATGCTATAAGTAGAGTATTTTTTAAGAAGTATTATAGACATGGGAGTCATAGAAAGTGTTTTTTTGTTGTTGTTTTCACGATTTAAAACACACTTTAAGGTCATCAGGAATGGATTTGTGTTGAGACGTATTATCACTGATACTGCACCCTCTTTTCACCCACATCACAAAAAGTAGCATTTAATCATTTTCTGCCAGATTTTGCGTCCGTGGTTGGCGAAGCACCTTTACATGCAACCCTTCAACAGGAGTGCCTCTGAGAACATCACCTTTTTGTTACCTGTAGTCTTGCACTTTGCATTTGTTCATTTGAATCAATTCCGATGTTTAAGTGCATTCAGAGTCTTTCCAGGGTGCTTGAATGCACCTTCCCTTGGGTTGGAAGAAGTTTTCTCGAGGCTGGTATGTTTTGAACTTCCTGCAGCAGATTTCAGAATATGCAACAACTAAAAAAAACGTGTTTTATTGCAGAACAATCTCCGATATTAACTGTTCAATAACTGCAGAATTTCTTAGATCTGCAAAGGTTCCAAGGTCTCCTAAATTAGTTGAAAGATGTATATGGCATCAATTTAAGAAGTATTCCAATGAATAAATGCAGTTTTTTTCAGAAAAGAACCAACAAATTGGAGAAAAATCAAGAAGACTGTTTCTTTTTTATGCTAATTTCTGCACTTTCTTTGATCTGTCAGATTATTTTATTCATCCCGACGCAAAAAGTCTTCAAGTAAATTTATTACATTCCATTTTCGGATCAGTTTTTCATCAGAGAGAAGACTCTTTGACTTGGAATGAATGAATGTTGCCATAAAATAATGCCTTAAACTTGATTCAAGACCTCCAGAGTATAAAGTGTTTATGCTTTGTGTGTCATCAGTCATGTGATCACAACGTGGGCCGTTACTGTCGCAACCTTGAGTTACAAAAGTCTTCTTCATAACAGAAAATATCTCAATTATTATCTGTTGACCCAAGAGGGGAAAAATATCGAGCACTTATTTCGGTAACACTTTCTATGAAGACTACATCTATAGTGCATTATGAGCGCATTCATAGTGAATTATAATGCTCATTATAATCAATCATAATGCATTATGACTGCACTCATAAAAACATATAAAGCTTCATGATGCACTATATCAACAGTTATAAATATAGCTTATAATGACTTATAAATCCAAGTGTCTTATGAGTGCTCTTGACTGGTTATAAACTACAGGCTGACTGATGAGGCTTATAATACATTACAACTACTCATAGCCCTCTATACACACACCTCAACAATCAGTTGTTATAAGGACTCATAGGATGCCATAAGTATAAATAAATGACTTATGATGCAGCATAGCTTCTTTTAAATGCATGAAAATGTGTTACACTTTACTTAACGCCAACAATGAAACATCATGATTAGCTATAATGCATTATAGATGCGTCTATATGAACCTCACTTTACTTAAAGCATACATTGATCATTTATTTATACTTATGGCATCCTATGAGTCCTTATAACAACTGATTGTTGAGGTGTGTGTATAGAGGGGTATGAGTAGTTGTAATGTATTATAAGCATCATCAGTCAGCCTGTAGTTTATAACCAGTCAAGAGCACTCATAAGACACTTGGATTTATAAGTCATTATAAGCTATATTTATAACTGTTGATATAGTGCATCATGAAGCTTTATATGTGTTTATGAGTGCAGTCATAATGCATTATGATTGATTATAATGAGCATTATAATTCACTATGAATGCGCTCATAATGCACTATAGATGTAGTCTTCATAGAAAGTGTTACCCTTATTTCTTATTTGCACTTTTACGTGTTTCTCTGTGGCTGAAGCCGCTCCCACAGTGGGAATTCTTCTATTCTTTGACTTTGTATTTATGTATTTGGTACTCAATAATTCACTTCATGACACCGTTTTGTACGTTTTGAATGTACCAGATTTATTGGGTCGGTTTGCCACGTCAACAGTGCTGTGTAAATGTGTAATATAAAGTAGAGTATTGTGTGAGGTGTTCTTGAAATACCACGTCTCTCTCTCTTAAAAAGCCAAGTAGAAAAGTGCCACAGAAACCTTAAACAGTTGGATTCTGTCGTTGTGTTGCTGTTTTGAATGTGAGCGTTTATTTGTATTTACTCCCTCAAAGTGGCTGTTAAACACTGTGAAACATCAGTAGGATTTTTACAAATCTAAGAGCTTCTGTTGTTTTTTATTTATAATAAATAAAATAAGCACTGAAGCTGAAAACTTACTCTGATGATTATCCATCTCCTGTTATAAATGTTTATGCAAACTTGCATGCATTTTTCTCATTTGTTTGTTTATTCTTAGAGAGGAAGAGGAAGTAAGAAGGATCACTTAAAGGGACAGAAGGGTTTATTTGGGATACATTTTAATTATATATATATACACTACTGGTCAAAAGTTTTAGAACACCCCAATTTTTCCAGTTTTTTATTGAAATTCAAGCAGTTCAAGTCCAATGAACAGCTTGAAAGGGTCCAAAGGTAAGTGGTGAACTGCCAGAGGTAAATAAAAAAAGGTAAGCTTAACCAAAACTGGAAAATAATGTACATTTCAGAATTATACAAGTAGGCCTTTTTCAGGGAACAAGAAATGGGTTAACAACTTAACTCTATGGAGTCTTGGGCTATTTTGTCCATTTTTGAATTCTTTTCATGTCTTTGTAAGTCATTTTGTTTCTTTTTTTGGTCATTTTGTGTCTTTTTTCAGTCATTTTGTGTCTTTAGGTGTCTTTTTTGTCATTTTGTGTCTTTTTTTAGTCCTTTAGTCCAACATAAAATGTGATTTTGAATCTTTTTTTTACTTTCCAAACACTATCATGCTCAATAAAGAATTTTAAATGTTGCAAATGTGCATTAATTTCAGAGTACACTGAGACATTAAACTGCATCATTTTCAATTAAATTCTGGAAAAGTTGGTGTGTTCTAAAACTTTTGACCAGTAGTGTATTTTCATTAAATAGCACCAAATCTGTGATTCCAGGTGTTTAATTATGTTTTCACTATCTAGGTCTATAGCTAATTATTATTATTATAAATAATGCATTTATATAGTGCCTATTTCAAATGTTTTAATTCACATCTGATATAAAATAACCAGTCATGACTGGAGGATTGGAGAAGTGGGTTTTGTGGGTTTGTGATCTGATCCATGAACAATAATTTGTATTTCTAATGTAGTATAAAAATTCAGTTGTTTTTTTTACAAACAGTGGCAGAAGACATACTCATGTCTTTTACTTACGTCTTTTAAGTAATAGTCACAATATCACTGTGTAGAAATACTCTGTTACATGTAAAAGTTTCCCAGAATGGTCCCTTTTTGAAAAAATATACTGATTTATATACTGATTTATCAACATGTAAGAAACATTTTAATGTTAAATATGGAGCCAGTGAAACTGATTTTAACTATTTTATATGCTGTCAATAGTTGAATCTATTTCACTGCATAATAAATTCACATGTTTTTTGTAAGTAAAATCTTATCCTGCAAAGTACCTATTGACTAAGATTGTCAGATAAAGACAGTAGAGTAGAAGCATGAAAACAGAAAATGTAAATACAGTGTGTCAAACTGTATGCATGTCCCCCATCAACCCTTTTTTAGAGAAAATGAAAACGCTTATAGCGGAAGAACTATAGGACCAAAATTCATGAATTAGGCTTCATTTGAAGCATAAAATCCTCTATTTTCTTGTTTAGCATGTGGCTAAAACGCAACATAAACTACACTGTAAAAAAAAAAAAAAAAAAAACGGCAGCTGTGGTTGCCAGAACTAAAAAAAAATATTACGGTAAAATTATATTAGCACTGTTGATTTCACATTCAAGATTGCCATTTTATTCCATATGTTACGGTAGAAAATAGTTTTAAAAAGTTTCTCCATCAAAAGAAACGCTGTTCTGCTATATAATTGACAATAAAATACTTTATAAATGCTGCAAAATTTAAAGATTTTACCATTAAATATTACAGTATATTTTGTTAGAGATATGGTGTTTAGTACATTTAACAGTGAAAAAAGTATTTTTACAAAAAATAAATGAAAAAATTATGGCTTATATATATATATTACAGTATATTTTTGCTACAAACACGGTGCCAGTGTATTTTACAGTAGAGTAATGTATTATAAAACATTTAAAAAATGACTGTTTTGGCTGATATATACATTTACGGTGTTTCATAGTTGCTGAAACTGAATTAACCCATTTATCATTTTACGTTTTTTACTGTCATGGTTTAACAGTTTTTCACTGTAAAATCTACAGACATTTTTTACAGTGTACTGCAGTTCAAACGTGGCTCCAGACAAAGCTTTTTTATCCTTGTAAAAGTTATATTTGAATAACAATAACTAGGACATGCTTTATACAAGAACTATGTAAATCCCCACATTTCTACTGCAGCTTGTCAGCAACATCTGTATAAAGTCCCACTCCTCTACACTGTAAAAAATATTCTGTTTAATTTACGGTAAAATACCGGCAGCTGTGGTTGCCAGAACTTTACCATAACAAATACAGTGGGTGGGTTTTCTACTGTAAATTTAAATAATAATGTAAATATCAGCTAAATCTGTCATTTAGACTGAAAAATCACTTGCCATTTTATCCCTATTGTGTCTCTTTTTGGTAATTTTGTGTCTCATTTGATAATTTTACGTATTTTTTTTGGTCATTTTGTGTCTTTTTTTGATAATTTCATGTCTCTTTTGGTCGTTTTCTGTCTTTTTATTGGGTCATTTTGTGTCTTTTTAGATAGTTTTGTGTCTCTTTTGGTCATTTTGTGTCTTTTTTGATGGTTTTGTGTCTCTTTTGGTCGTTTTCTGTCTCTTTTTTTGGTCGTTTTGTGACTCTTTTGGTCATTTTAGGTCCTTTGTTAGGTCCTTTGGTCTGCTATTATTTTTAGGGTAGTTATGTCCTTGTGACGTTATGGTATTTCTCCATTCATTTTAAATGAAAAATCTAATATTTTTTTACAGCAAAACTGTGTTTTCTAAAGTTTATGACAGAAAAAAGTAAAAGTTTTGTGCTATTCTTTGATTTTACGGTAATTAAAAGTGTCTACTACGGTGATATTACATTTTTAATTTCACGCCCTATTTCTGATATAATTTGACAGTGTTTTACTGTAATTTCTACAAACATTTTTTACAGTGTAGGCCTAAATTTATGGTTGCTAGGAGAGTTTTTAGAGAGGACACTTGAAAACCAAGGCACACAGTTCAGATTCCTGTTTGCTGAATTTTAATTTATTCTCCAGTTTTCTCTGCTTAGGACACACTCTTCGATCACTGAAGACCTCCACACAATGTAATCACCTTTCCTTCAGCAAAAATAAAAAAGTAGGATTTGATAACGCTCCCTGCAGCCTGTAAATAAGATTTGTCTCAGTGTTGCTTCAGACAGCAGATATTCACTGGATCAGGTGGCTGATGTCTTTTATTAGATTGTTAAGAAATGACAGGATGCGACCACACCTCCTCCACCTGGGAGTCAATGGATTATTGTTTCTCTGCTCTCTTTTGTGCAGATTTTCTTCCCAAACTGACCTCCAGCAGGGGGCGCTGCACCCGCAACATGACAGTTAAAGCTTTATCCTCCAGACAATATCACAATCAGAATAATTTCTACTGTCCTAAATAAAGATATAGATTAAGGAAACAAGTACTCAAGACAGAATACAGCACCATAAATAGAATATATGGAAAAAAGTTGGCATACAAACAATCAATTTGATATTAAATACATTAGTCTTTATATTATTGTATGTGATAATTGTTTGTGGCTGCTCTCTTTGTGATCTGATGCTGCCACTGAGCTCCACCAGGGGGCGCTGTAGCTACAGCAATACCAGTAAGTAACCAGTAAGTCCACCAGTTAAAGCTTTTCTCCAGAATATATCAAAAAAGGACTCTACTGTAGTTTTACCTTCATGAACAGGTGTGTCCTCTGCATGTGTCCATAAAGTTAGAAATAATGATTTTGAGGCAACCTTTAAGGTTTTATTGATAGCTAGAATAAAGGTGTTTTAATAAAATAATATTTTTCTTTTAATTTAGTATTAAATTAATTTGTATTTTTAATTATTGCACTTTATTCTATAAGTTGTCTCGTTCCTTGTGCTCCCTGCAGCCGTGCACGTGGTTGCACCAGTTTTTGTTTAGTTTTAAACAACAATTCTCCAAACAAAGACAAAGAATTTAAAGAAAAAGCTGCAAAACATTTAGTTTTCCCAAACCCAGAAACTTCCCTGCTGTACCGTTGTGAATGCTGCTGAGTGTCTCCAGGCTGCTGCAGCAGCAGCTGATGATGATGAAGCTCTGCTGGGTGTTTCTCTTTAATTCTGCGGCATCTCTCCCTCTGTGTGCGGCCTGCTGCTGCTCTGGAGGAGGGCGGGCCGTGGCAGAACCACCGACACGTTCCGGACAGTTACTGACTGATGCGACATGCACGGACTGTGGGAGGATTTCAGCACGCGGATAGCTCGCCATAACTCGGTTTGCATTGATTGGATTTGGGAATGGCATGCGGAGCTTGGAGCTGAGCAGAGGCAGAGCAGAGGCGCGGTCTGGGTCTGCTGTGTGGAGCCTGACCTCGGGTAAACCCTCAGAGGCTCCGCGGACTTTGGAGACATTCTGCAGAGGTGTTTTTTTTTTTGCGCAGCACGAAAAAACTCGCGCAACACAAAGAGGGGGATGATCTGTAGCAGCTGAGAGAGACTGAGAGAAACTAGGATTATTAGAGGACACAGAGCTCGTGCAGCCAGCAAGATGATGTCACTGATAGATCTGGACGATGATCAGCGGTGGGTGCCCACGCACGTGAATGTCACCGTCCTCCGCGCAAAAGGGCTCCGAACCAAGGGCAAGCACGGCAGCCGCTACCTGTACACCATCATCCAGGTGGGCAAGGAGAAGTACACCACCGGGCTGGTGGAGAAGGCGGAGGTGCCCGAGTGGAACGAGGAGTGCTGCTTCGAGCTGCTCCCCGGGATCCTGGAGGACGGCGGCCGGGGCGCATACCCCCCTGGGAGCGGGGACCTGGTCCTCACAGTCATGCACCGGGTCCTGATCGGGCTGGACGTGTTCCTCGGGCAGACCATCATTCCTCTGGACCGGATCTTCCAGGAGGGGATGTGCCCCCGAGATGAGTACGTGGTGTTTGTGTTTTAATGAATCCTGCATGAGAAACTATTTAGTTTACTGCTCACACACAAGATGGAAGTGATGTGTCATGTTTTAGTCACTCACACAGTTGTAGATTAATAGTACTCAGATGTTTTACTCAAGGAAAAGAGCAACACCACAGTGTGGAAATACTCTGTTACAAGCATCAAAATATACCCAAAGTACCAAAAAATATAAGCACTCATTCTGCAGAATGCACGAGATATATCAGGGACAAGTTGTACTTAAACACAGTACTTGAGTACATGTACGTAGTTACTCAAGTATATCAATACCACAGTGTAGAAATTCTCTGTTACAAGCATCAAAATATACCCAAAGTACCAAAAAATATAACCACTCATTGTGCAGAATGGCCCATTTCAGAATATTGCACGTGATATACAAATTGTACTTGAGTACATGTACGTAGTTACTCAAGTATATCAATACCACAGTGTGGAAATTCTCTGTTACAAGCATTAAAATATACCCAAAGTACTAAAAATATAAGCACTCATTCTGCAGAATGGCCCATTTCAGAATATTGCACATAATATTGCAATATTGCATATATACAAATTGTACTTGAGTACATGTACGTAATTACTCAAGTATATCAATACCACAGTGTGGAAATACTCTGTTACAAGCATCAAAATATACCCAAAGTACCAAAAATATAAGCTCATTGTGCAGAATGCACGTGATATATCAGGGACAAATTGTACTTAAGCACAGTACTTGAGTACATGTACGTAGTTACTCAAGTATATCAATACCACAGTGTAGAAATACTCTGTTCCAAGTCCTGCATTCAAAACCTTACTCAAGTACACAAGTTTTAGCATCAAAATACACTCAAAGTACCAAAAACACAAGCACTCATTGTGCAGAATGGCCCATTTCAGAATATTGCACATGATATACAAATTGTACTTGAGTACTGTACGTAGTTATTCAAGTATATCAATACCACAGTGTGGAAATTCTCTGTTACAAGCATCAAAATATACCCAAAGTACCAAAAAATATAAGCACTCATTGTGCAGAATGCACGTGATATATCAGGGACAAATTGTACTTAAGCACAGTACTTGAGTACATGTACGTATAGTTACTCAAGTATATCAATACCACAGTGTAGAAATACTCTGTTCCAAGTCCTGCATTCAACATCTTACTCAAGTACACAAGTTTTAGCATCAAAATACACTCAAAGTACCAAAAACATGAGCACTCGTTGTGCAGAATGGCCCATTTCAGAATATTGCACGTGATATACTAATTGTACTTGAGTACATGTACGTAGTTACTCAAGTATATCAATACCACAGTGTGGAAATACTCTGTTACAAGCATCAAAATATACACAAAGTACCAAAAATATAAGCACTCATTGCACGTGCAGGGACAAATTGTAATTAAGCACAGTACTTGAGTACATGTACGTAGTTACTCAAGTATATCAATACCACAGTGTAGAAATACTCTGTTCCAAGTCCTGCATTCAAAACCTTACTCAAGTACACAAGTTTTAGCATCAAAATACACTCAAAGTACCAAAAACATAAGCACTCGTTGTGCAGAATGGCCCATTTCAGAATATTGCACATGATATACAAATTGTACTTGAGTACATGTACGTAGTTACTCAAGTATATCAATACCACAGTGTGGAAATACTCTGTTACAAGCATCAAAATATACCCAAAGTACCAAAAATATAAGCACTTGTTATGCAGAATGCACGAGATATATCAGGGACAAATTGTACTTAAGCACAGTACTTAAGTATATCAATACCACAGTGTAGAAATACTCTGTTCCAAGTCCTGCATTCAAAACCTTACTCAAGTACACAAGTTTTAGCATCAAAATACACTCAAAGTACCAAAAATATAACCACTCATTGTGCAGAATGGCCCATTTCAGAATATTGCACGTGATATTTCAGAGACAAATTGTACTTTAGTACATGTACGTATACTCAAGTATATCAATACCACAGTGTGGAAATTCTCTGTTACAAGCATCAAAATATACCCAAAGTACCAAAAATATAAGCACTCATTGTGCAGAATGCACGTGATATATCAGGGACAAATTGTACTTAAGCACAGTACTTAAGTATATCAATACCACAGTGTAGAAATACTCTGTTCCAAGTCCTGCATTCAAAATCTTACTCAAGTACACAAGTTTTAGCATCAAAATACACTCAAAGTACCAAAAATATAAGCACTCAGTGTGCAGAATGGTCCATTTCAGAATATTGCACGTGATATACTAATTGTACTTGAGTACATGTACGTAGTTACTCAAGTATATCAATACCACAGTGTAGAAATACTCTGTTACAAGCATCAAAATATACCCAAAGTACCAAAAATATAAGCACTCATTGTGCAGAATGCACGTGATATATCAGGGACAAATTGTACTTCAGCACAGTACTTGAGTACATGTACGTAGTTACTCAAGTATATCCAGTGGTGGAAATATAACTAAGTACATTTACTCAAGTACTGTACTTAAGTACAATTTTGAGGTACTTGTACTTTACTTGAGTATTTTCATTTTATGTAACTTTTTACTTCTACTCCACTACATTTTGAGGCAAATATTGTACTTTTTACTCCACTACATTTAGCTGACAGCTTTAGTTTCTTTTCAGGTCGAGATTTAACATAATATTTATGATCAATGTAAAGTGATTTGACGTTTTTTTAATTAAATCTTTTAACAGTATATTAAGTAATTAAATGAGCCCAATCTTTACAAAATTAAAACACTGCATACATTAAATCACCAATACAAATAATGTAATAATATATTTAGAATATATAAAACAATCATAGTGGGTCCATTCTGTATAACCCGAGTACTTTTACTTTTCATACTTTATTTATATTTTGATGCTGATACTTTTCTACTTTTACTTCAGTAAGATTTGGATGCAGAACTTTTACTTGTAGTGGAGTAATTTACCAGGGTGGTATTAGTACTTTTACTTCAGTAAAGGATCTGAATACTTTTTCCACCACTGAGTATATCAATACCACAGTGTAGAAATACTCTGTTCCAAGTCCTGCATTCAAAATCTTACTCAAGTACACAAGTTTTAGCATCAAAATAAACTCAAAGTACCAAAAACATAAGCACTCGTTGTGCAGAATGGCCCATTTCAGAATAATTTGAATGAAATCAGGGAAATAACTAATGCATTAATGTTGGATTATTTGTATGCTGCAGCTGGTAAAAGTTGGATTCATTTGAACTATATGTTGGAAATTATCTTAATCTACAGGCCTAATAATACATCATGATTTATATTTTTTATAAGTTGTCTGAACCTGCAAAGTTTTCACTTAAAAGTGTACTTGAGTACATGTACTGTACGTAGTTACTCAAGTAAAAGTAGCAATACCACACTGCAGAAATTCTCTGCAATCAAAATTTCTCAAGTACACAGTTTTAGCATCAAAATACACTCAAAGTACCAAAAATGAAAGTACTCATTATGGAACATTTCCCCACTCAGATTGTTATATGTATTCCAGATATATAATTGGATTAATATTATTGATGATATCTCTATAAGGCCTCACTTTCACTACCTAATATACGTTTTTGTGGTTTAATTGTATAAAAATGCGTAATTATTCATAATTGTTCACGTTTTTCATGTCAAATATTTTCTGGAAAAAAGTAACTAAAGCTGGAAGCTAAATGTAGTGGAGTAGAAAGTAAAATATTTGCTTCTAAAATGTAGTGGAGTAGAAGTATAAAGATGCATAAACTCAAGTAAATAACAAGTATCTCAAGATTGTATTTAAGTACAGTATTTGAGTAAAGTATTTAGTTAGTGCTTTAGTGTGTAAGCATCATTAATGTTGCAGCTGGTGAACATGTGGTTGATTTAAAATACTTTATAGTGGTAGTTTAATCTGTAGTAATAGACAACATCATACTTTATTTATTTAGTGTATTCTGTATCAATCATTTTAATCTGAAATGTAACTAAAACTGTCAGATAAATGTAGTGGAGTAAATAGTAGAATATTGGCGAGTGAAATCTAGTTTAGTAGAAGTATAAAGGGTAACACTTTACAATAACCATCATTTATAGATGGTAAATAGATAGTTTATTAAAGTTTAATCATCATTTATAAATCATATATAGGCCATTTGGAATGGTAAATAGAAAATGTATTAATGTTGAACTATATATATTTTATATATATCCTTTATTAATGCCAAATAGATGGAAAAAAGTATAGTATAGTATAGTATAGTATAGTATAGTATAGTATATATAGTTACTTTACCATTAACAAATAATTACATTATAATTATTAGTTTAATAATAGTTTTGCACTCATTATAACATTTTCAACACCAATGTTAAGTATGTAAATTATTTCAAAATTATTCATATACATTTTAGACATTTTTTGAAAACATTTAAAGATTTAATATGTATAGTACTTTGTAAATGGTTAATACTTGGTTTATAAACCATCTATAAACATCACTTTGATGGTTATTGTAAAGTGTTACCGTATAAAGTAGCATGAAGAGCAGAGTACACATTGTAATGTTTCCTCTAACTCATTTAGCAGCTTATAATGTTGGCAGTTTTCTGCTCTCACCTCCTTGGAAGACTGATTTTTAACCACAACCCAGAAACACAGCAGCTAATCTGACTGATTAGTGGTTGTGTCTGTATCTGCAGAAACATATGACACAGAAAACTGCTTCAGCTCCAACACTGAATGCAAACAGGCTCATTAGGTGCTGGCCCTCTAGGCTGATACTATTCCAGAAGCAGCTCCCACAATGCACTGCAAGTCAACACCATGAGATGCAGTTTCCACGCTGGAACAAGTAGTGACTCCAGCCAGAAAGCCTCCATCTTTAGACACAATGCACGCCTTCACTTTCCTCCTGCACCTCACTACATCTATCCTCAGATACTTTAGATGCATTAGAAACATACTTAGAAACATGTAGTTTACTGCTCACACAGCAGACAGACGGGATCCGTTATCTTTATTGTCAGACTGGAGCAGATCAAGGTAATACCTAGGAGTACAAATTATTTGTTAAAGTAAGAGTCCTGCATTCAAAATCGTACTTCAGTAAATGTATAAAAGTATAAACATCAAAATATACTTTTAACAGCAAAAATACTTTGAATTGAAGCTGGCAAACAGCTAAAACATTCAACTTCTTCATACACTACACATTTCTTATTTAACCCTTTATCAGGCAAAGAACTATATTTGGTAACTTCAGGTAGTATTTCGAGAAAAAAGTTGCAAATTTACTAGATTAAAGTGGCAAATCTACAAGAAAAAAAGTCACAAATTTAAGAGATTTAAAGTGGCAAATCTGCACGAAAAAAGTCGCAGATTTACGAGAAAAAAGTGGGAAAAAAGCAACTTTTTTCTCCCAGATTCGCCACTTTAAATCTCATAAATCTACACATTTTTTTCTCGTAGATTTGCCACTTTAATCTAGTAAACTTTTTTTCTCAAAATATTATTTTCGTATGTTTTTTTACACATTCTGGCAGTATGTAATATCCTCCAATATTCTCTAGGGTTGAAATTTGGAATTTGCAAGTATTTCAATGAGTGCCCTATTAAGGGTTAAAGTGGTGAATCTGGGAGAAAAAAGTTGCTTTTTTCCACTTTTTTCTCGTAAATCTGCTACTTTTTTCTTGCAGATTTGCCACTTTAAATCTCTTAAATCTGCGACTTTTTTTCTTGTAGATTTGCCACTTTAATCTAGTATATTTGCAACTTTTTTCCTCGAAATATTACCTGAAGTTAACAAATATAGTTATTTGCCTGATAAAGGGTTAAAGCAACTACAAGCAATTTTAATCTTTTGTTGATTTTGCGCTATCTGTGGACAAAAGCGGTCGTGTTTTCACGAGAACCACTGGCTCGTGTTGATCCGGCTGGTGTAAGGAAGTGTAGGAACTCATAGTGATGAGGTAATTAACTATTCGTGGCTATAACTAGTACGATGATGGCAAAAAACAGTAAACTTTGTCTCAGCCACCAACTTAAATTCATATAAAACCATGTCTAATAATGTAGTTTGTTTTTAAATAATATAGTTATATAACAAATCTGTTGAATAACCAACCCGTGCTCTTATATCTGTTCCTTTTTAGCTTCTTTTGTTCTACACACAACTCTTATTTTTTTCTCTTTGCTGACCCTGCCTCGTTGTCACGAGTTATTATGTAAAAAAACTAATATTTTCTAAAGAAAAAATCCTTCTGATTTCATTTAACTGGTTAAGATACCACTCACAGCCAAACTTTGCCTGAGAACATGTAAACAAAGGCTCTCCCTGTTTGTGAGCCTTGAATCGTTCTGTCTGATGTCACACTGTGACATCAGCATTAAGAATAACTTTATAGGAACAGGAAGTCTTCTCGCTGATGGTCTCCTTTACTTATGTAGGTCATATAGAGCAGCTATTCTCAACCTTGGGGTCCCGACCCCAATTGGGGTCTCGAGATGATTTCTGGGGGTCGTCAAATCATTTTGGAAGTCAGCTCTGTCTCCACTGTGTTAAAGTGTTCATGTGTTAATGTGTTTTAGTCTTTTTGGTGATTTAGTACCTTTTTTTGGTCATTTTGTGTCTTTTTTTGGTCATTTTGTGTCTTTTTTGGTCATTTTGTGCCTTTTTGTGTCTTTTTTGGTCTTTTTATGTCTTTTTCTTAGTCATTTTGGGCCTTTTTTGGGTAATTTTGTTTCTTTATAGGGCCATTTTGTGTCTTTTTTTGTCATTTTGTGTCTTTTTGGTCAATTTGTGTCTTTCTGTGGTCATTTTTTGGTCAATTTGAGTCCTTTTTTGCTTAATTTTATGTACTTTTTTGGTCATTTTGGTCAGAGAGGTGTTTTAGTTGTTGTCTGCTTCATTATTTGTCCAAAATTTGTCGTATCAACTGAGTTTGTATTATCTGAACTGCGCATGTGAGATTGTGTTCAGTGAGTGGGGGTCGCGGACAACATGCATGTTAAATTGGGGGTCGCAACTCAAAAGGGTTGAGAACTACTGATATAGAGGCATCAGGATTAAAATGAGACTGATTCATAAACAGTTTCAAGCTCCTTTAGTTGCTTTAATGACTCAACAGATCAGGTTCTGAATCCTCCAGCAGAACTTCTGCACCCTAGTTATTTAAAAAACATAGTAAATAGTATCCCTCAGTGTTTTTCTGGCTTTTGTAAACGTCGCTGCCAAAGTGGTGAACTTGGACTCTGTGCTGTGATATAAATAGCTCAAAGATGAGAGGAGGAGTGACGGATTGTTCATCACATTCAGTTTTAGAAACTGCAGGAGAAGAAATGATAATCACAGGGTTTGTTCATATTTTGATGGACAAAATTTCAATGACTTTTCAAGGATCCATATCATCATCAGCTACACAAAATATTAAATTCCCTGTCATATGCTGTATTATGTTGCAGGTTATCAACAGGAGATTGCTGTAAAAATTAACTTTATTACACACAACAAAGACTTTTCCAATGAACTGAACTAATTCCATGGCTCCCATCTAGATGGTTTTTAGATTATGTATATGTATGTTTTCTGTTTTTAGCTGTTTTTTTTCCTTTTTTATCCTTTTTATAATTAGAATGTTATGCTTTTAACCTATAGCACTTTGAGATTCCCTGTAATGTAAAGTGCATTGCAAATAAAATGTATTATTATTATTATTATTATTTTCAAGGACAATTAAAATTTCCAGCGACATTAAGTTTTATCAACAGCTACAAAAAAATGTTAATTCACTCTTATAATTATTACATGGGCAATAATCCATGCTGTAATATTTAACTCCATAACACACAGACAGATGTTTATCCTCAAGTTTTAATCCTTAACCTTAAATAATTCCATGACTTTTCCAGGATTGGAAAATGAGATTTTGTAATTCCATGACTTTCCCATGACCAGAGGAAACCTGAAATCAAAACATAAAATATTTTTGGTCATGCAAGGTGTGTCCATGACGATATACTATGACGGAAAATGAATATTGTAGTCTGTACTGTGTGGTTTAGCTTCCTCAAAGTGAGTAAAAATATTTTCTTTTTTTTTTTTCAAAATATTTTTATTGTCAAATTTTCAGAGTGACAAATAACATACATACACAAATAATAAAGATAATAATAAAAGGCAAATAAATAAAAACTAGACACAAACTACGACATATCAAAACAAAGTATACACAATATAATGTCAGAGTCAAATGTCTACTTAAGTGTATCATAAAAATATTTTCTAACACCAAACACCACAATCACAATCACAATCACACACACACACACACACACACACACAGTACAAAGCAGTTAGTTTTGTTTACATGCTGTCAGAGGACGTGATTTTTACAACTGTTGTGTATCTTCCAAAGTTCTTAAATTGTCTTTAATTCTCCTGATTTTGAGTATTTAAAGAGTTCAGTTGAGTCACAGGTGACGCAACAGGACTCCAATAATATGTGAAATATCTCCACTAAAGAAATACAACACATCTGGCTTTGATTGTGGGCTCTCCGCCCTCTCTATGCTCAGTGATACTCACACTGAATTCCTCCTGTTAGTTTTGGCTCAAAGACACTTTTTCTGGTCCACTAAAAGGATTTAGGAGGCAGGAACAGAGGGACGATCCCATCGGTCTACTCTTCATAAAGCACTGTCTCATGCAGGACATACACCACCAGGAATTTGGGTTGTGATTTCCTTTTCTGGGACTCGTAAAAAAAGTTTGTTGTCAAAGATTATGAGGACAATCCTCCGAACAGTAATTACAGATTATGTAATGTGTAGAAAGTATTGCCAAAAGGAAATCA
This sequence comes from Centropristis striata, assembly GCF_030273125.1. Classification (NCBI taxonomy): domain Eukaryota; kingdom Metazoa; phylum Chordata; class Actinopteri; order Perciformes; family Serranidae; genus Centropristis; species Centropristis striata. Next base: position 37,920,528 of record NC_081528.1, on the reverse strand, counting down.
ATGTCTTTTGTTGCTGCACGTTTTGTCCCAGAGAACACATGCAACACATGCTCTGAGCTTCAAACACATGACTAAAACATCACTGGCGGTTTGGATCAGGCGTGAGCAGGATTCATCAGACCACCGTACCTTTCAGAGGGTTCATCCGGTATTCATATGTTGGTGTTTGTGTGTAAATAACAGAGGTGGGACCAAGTCATTGTTTTGCAAGTCCCAAGTAAGTCTTAAGTCTTTGCCCTCAAGTTCCGAGTTAAGTCCCAAGTCCAACAGTTTGAGTTTCGAGTCCTTTTAACCACAGGGTAATAATATATTTACACAGATCATGTATGCTTTTAAAATCTGTTTTTATTTATTAAAACAAGTGCAGTTGAAATTGCAGAAAAAATAGTACTGGCATTGCACTTCCTAATTGCACTATTAACCAGTCATTTTTAACATTTAACTCATATTTTGAAAGAATATTCTTAATTTTAAATACATCTGAAAAAACAAGTGCAACTGAAATTATTTGTTCAAAAGTGCTAACTTGGTACTTCCATACCAATGATGCCATATTGCATTTTAACTAGTTCCACAGCAGCTCACACACAATGAAAGATACAGAGCCTTTGTAACATATTTTTTTAATCTTTGGGTATGGGGGAAAGTAGCAAGTCTTCTCAAGTCAAAAGCCTCAAGTCCAAGTGAAGTCACGAGTCATTGAAGTTAAAGTCAAAGTCGAGTTGCAAGTCTCTTTACATTCTGTCAAGTCGAGTCTAAAGTCATCCAATTCATGACTCGAGTCCAAGTCATGTGACTCGAGTCCACACCTCTGGTAAATAATGTTTATGTCTGGAGGTGCTTTTTCCTAATCATCAGAATTTCAGCCAGCAAGAGAGTTATTTTAGTTTAAAAGTCCTGTAAGTCGCCATGTTTCCCAGCCAAACTGCCTTGATACTGCCCTCTGGTGGTAGCTGCTGGGCATTACACACCAAAAAAACAACATGACTTCCAGTTTAAATGGACTAAAAGAGCAGCATGTTAATTTCCAATGACCCTGGTTGGTATAATGCAGGGATGGGCAACTGGAGGCCCGGGGGCCGCATACGGCCCGCACCCTCACTTGAAGTGGCCCTCAGTACAACTTCATGCATTTGAGCATGAAATCTTAAAAGTGCAGTGTAAAAATGCACAAAATTACTTCTTGTAATTAATGTTGGTCTGCTGTTCTTGCACTGAAAAAAAAAAGAAATCACAGTAAGTGGTTATTTTTTATTTGCTTCAAACCTTTTATATTCCTATTCATACTGTTATACATGCATTTCAGCATGAAATATGTTAAGTTACTGCACTGTAAACATATTTAAAATTGCAGTTTCATCATATCTGGTTAAGTGCACGCTCCTATACAGTACAGGCCAAAAGTTTGGACACACACCTTCTCATTCAATGCGTTTTCTTTATTTTCATGACTATTTACATTGTAGATTCTCACTGAAGGCATCAAAACTATGAATGAACACATATGGAATTATGTACTTAACAAAAAAAATGTGAAATAATTGAAAACATGTCTTGTATTTTAGATTCCTCAAAGTAACCACCCTTTGCTTACTAGAATATAAGACATGTTTTCAGTTATTTCACACTTTTTTGTTAAGTACATAATTCCACATGTGTTCATTAATAGTTTTGATGAATTTAAATGTCAATAGTCATGAAAATAAAGGAAACGCATTGAATGAGAAGGTGTGTCCAAACTTTTGGCCTGTACTGTGGCCCTGTGGTAGTGGACATGAAAAATTGTGGCCCCCTCCAGCATTTAAGTTGCCCATCCCTGGTATAATGTGATGCCGTGATAAAAGGTGAAAGCCGAGTTTGGAGGCTGACTGTCTCTTCTCTCCTGGTTCTCCAGGTGGTTCAAACTCAACTCTAAGGTGGGCAGGAAGGAGAAAGAACGAGGTTCTCTCCAGGTGACGGTCCAGTTCACCCGCAACAACATGACCGCCAGCATGTTCGACCTCACCATAAAGGACAAACCTCGCTCCGCTTTTGGCAAGCTGAAGGATCGCGTCACGGGGAGGAAGAGGGGCGACATGGAGTCCTCCTCGGCCATCGTGCCGGGCCGCTACGCCGCCCTGTCGGGGTCCGTGGGGCAGCCTTTTGGAGAGGAGGGGGGCGGAGGAGGGCCGGTGGAGGCCAGAGAGGTGGAGGTAGCAGAGGAGAAGAGGAGCAAGATGAAAGATTTCTTCAAAGGGAGGCTGCGTAAGTCCTCCGACAGCAGGTCCTGCTCCTCGCTGGCCTCAGAGAGCAGCGTGTCCTCCATGGCCAGTGATAACCCCGGACCCCCGCCCAGCCTGGACCTGATGTCAGACCCCCCCAGCTCCCCCATCTACACCAGCAAAGTGAGAGTGGACAGCCTGTATGGAGAGGCAGACCTAGCTAAGAAAGGTAGGCTTTGGAATCACTCATATGTGCAACCTGGTCTCACAGGAATCCGTGGAATAGCCACGGAATCACTCAAATTTCCGTGAAACTGACACGGATTTGGCTACAATGCAAGTTAATGCCAGTCATATCCCGTGGCTATTCCATGGATATTTGTTCCTATTGGTTTGTTCCAAGTCACGTGACTTTCAAGGTCCCAGCGGTCAGAACAAAAAACATGGCGGACAGTTCTCTCATTTTTAGTGAAAAAAATCGATATTTTGACTTAGTTTCTGCATAAAAATGGATTTTGATCACATTTCTAGCGAGAAATATATGTTTTATTTTCTAAATATTCACTCAGTGAATGTACATAATCACTTTGTATGTTGGAATAGCCACGGGATATGACTGTCATTAACTTGCATTGTAGCGAAATCCGTGTCAGTTTCACGGAAATTTGAGCGATTCCGTGGCTATTCCACAGATTTTGAGTTAAGCGAAATCCGTGGCTATTTCACGGATTCCTGTGAGACCAGGTTGCATATGTGCATGACATGAGGGCTGGTTTCATTATAAAATGTTTTAATGAAACATAAATCTTTAAAGAATATTAGCAGGAAGACTATGTTGCATCACAAAGCAGCTTCCATGTCTTGTATTGATGAGTGTGAATGTTGTTTGAGGCTCTTATACAGTAATTAAATTGATCACGAAACAATTTTCCAGATAAACCCCAATAAATAGTTATTACTCCCTCTGAACCACCACTGTCAGGAGTTCAACTCTAATATAATATTCTACATATTTCAAAGGCGGAAACCAAGATCAGCGCTTGAGATTGAATAGTATTCTATCAATATATAGGATAATATTTGTTGCACTTATTGGAGACACTGTTGGTCTGGAATCCACTGAGAGTTTCCCAACTTTCTCTCTCTTTTCTACACATTTTTTAGTCTTGCTGTGGTGGGCATCAAAAAAATCTTTGCAACCTGCTCTGCAAAAAGGACGGACAAAGTTAGCAACTAGCTCTTGAACACAGGGGAGCATTTAGTAGCTAAAGAATCAGATTATTCCCCCAGGAGTTGGTGGAAAACCAAACGAAGCTAAAAGGAGGGACAAACATGACTCCAAATGAATGCTAATGTTGCTACCATAGACTGTAAAAGAGAAGTAGATGTAGTCAATGTGACGTCAATATTTGGTAGGTGGACAACCGTTTTGAAGCCTCAAGTTTAGCGTTTTGGCCGTCCCCATCTGGAACTTTTGGAGCCAGAAGTAACGGAGATATTTGGATGAGAGGGTGGAGCAATAAAGGGTCCATGTCCTGTTAGCATAAGTCACCAGCTGATGCTAGAGCTAGCTATCTTGTTTAGAAAGGTGCATCCATAATTTAATCCCACAATTTAAATGGGATGCAAAAGAGAAACTTAAAACAAAATGTAGGCCTATCTTCCAGAAAAATATGAACAGCTGTTTCATAAAATTTTAATAAGTTACACCACACACCAGGTGCATGAGGCACATTTTAACCAGGCATATTTATTGAAGTGGCATTTCAATTTCAATGTGGTTATTGAATAATGTGATTAACAATTTCAAAAGGTTCTTATACACATTTTTTTTTCAGACAATAACCTTATAGATCAGAGGTGTCAAACTCTGGCCCATGGGCCAAATTTGGCCCGCAGTATAATTATATTTGGCCCGTGAGGAAATACCAAATGACAACCAGAGCTGGCCCGCCGGTATTATACAGCGCAAATAATACTACAAATCCCAGAATGCTCTGCTGGTGTTGTGGCTTGAACACAGTAGATCAGTGTGGAGCAGCAAACTGAGCAACAATTAAAGTTGTCTTTATGCACTTTTTCTTGCTAGTCCAAGGCTTGAATGGCTGCACATTCATTGAAGGATATTATTATTAGTCATTTGGTTTATTATTGTTATTTTATTCTCACATTTATTTTTAGCCTGTGGAAAAAGATTACTGTTAAATTTAAATTTAAAGAAGGCCGCATATAAAATAAAGGGACATACGATTTTTATTTACATTTTATTTAAGAAATGAATGCCATTGATGTGTTTGTTTGTTTTATTTGATATTCGATTTTGCATGTTTGCAATATTAAGTTACATCAAGCTTTGCTTGTTCCATTTCGTTTGAACTTGTTTAGGTCCATTTTATCAATAAATATCAATGTTGGCCCGCGACTTTGTCCAAGTTTTACATTTTGGCCCACTGTGTATTTGAGTTTGACACCCCTGTTATAGATGAAATTGTGCTCAATTTTGCCATTTTTCTGACTCAACTAGTCAAAGTTTAAACTTGAAATGAGTCCTTTTTGTGTTCATAACCCAGTTCTTCCTTCCTTCACCAGTGCTCACCAGCCAGCACACCACAAAGGTTCTGACACACAAGCGAGCCTTCAGCGACGAAGCCAGTAAGATCTCGACCTCCTTCCCCCGCCCGAACCTGGCCGTGGAGTCTCTGAAGGGTCAGACCATGACCCAGTCCAAGTCTTCCTTGTGCATAAATGGCAGCCACGTCTACGACTCGGAGCCGTCCACCCCGAGGAACTCTGGAGCTCACCAGTCCAAACTGGTCCTGCTGGAGAAGTGCTCGCCGCTCTCTCGCTCCCTGCAGAACCTCACCAAGAGAAGCGAAGGTTCCTTCAGCGAGGGCCAACGCTGGTCCTTCGACAAAGCAAAGAAAGATGAAAAGGAGGATGAAAAGGAAGCTCAGGCGTCCTCTCCTCCTGTTCACCAAGCTCAGGCAGAGATCCACTCTGCTTCTGTTTCCCCCGACAAAGGCAGGAAGCTGAGAATGACGTTGTTCTCTGGCGGGAGGAGCGATTCTCTCCCGGCCAAGTCGGACCTGAACCAGGCTGCTGCTTCTTCTGAGGGCCGGCTCAGAGGCTGGTTCGGCTCCGGAGACTCCCAGAACAAGCCCAGGTGAGTCGGGGTCTTTTGCAGGCTTTTTCTCTGGACTCCACAGTGTTTGATGAGTTCTATCCAGGCCCACAGGAGGCCTGTACTCAGCTGCTCATTTAAAATAGATTTAGTTCACTCCATTTTACCACCATGCTGTATCATCACCTCATACTATATTTTCCACAAGTAGCACTCAAGCATTTCCATTATGTTTATCAACGTGTGTCTGCATTTCTTTGTCAAAAATGCAGCATCACTGTGGTTTAGAAAGATGCTTATGCAGAAGGATGTGAAGAAAATCATTCCACGTTGATAGCAGCTCACCCAGCAGAATACAGCTGCCAGCGCAGATGGTCTGGAATGGCTACGATGCATTTTTATTTTTTGCTTGATTATTTTGCAAATGTGCTCTGCCTTTTTTTATTTTGATTAATTTCCTGTTTTCATCGTTCTTTGATTTGGCCAGTTTAATATCTTACTGATGTTTGAGGAGTTTCCAAGTCAAACAGAAATGTGTTTTTTTGTTTGTGTAAAGAAAGATGTTCCCCATCTGGTGACCTGGCGCATCATTCACATCATTAACTAAGAGGACTATTGTGCCCTATTTTCCTCTGCAGGCTGGAAGTTTCTCCTAAGGTAGAAAGCAGCTCAGACGTTCCCCCTCCCCTCCCTCCTCGCTCCCCTGTCCCCCCTCAGTGCTCCTCCCCCTGCGCCTCCCTCTCCGATCATGTCTCACCTGACGACTGCAGTCACACCAACCCCTTCACGCCCTCCTCCTCCCCCTCCTCCACCCCTCTCTCCCCCAACAACCCTTTCCCCTCACGTATGCAGCGCAACCCCTTTTTTGAGGATCTCCTTGCAGGAGAGTCACAGAAATCGCCTCCTTTTGCACCTTGCTCCTCACCTGGCTCCTCCCCTTTCCATTACACCACCCTGCCCTCCCACACCTGCACCCCCAGTGATGCTAAAGCTTCTAATATGGCCGCCATAAAGCGGGAGCGGCCCCGGCCGGTAGCTAGGCAGATATCTCTCCCTGCTATAGTCAACCCCAGCAAACCCTCCGCCCCTCGCTCCATGTCGGAGAGCGCCGGAGAATGGGAGGACTCGTTTGACGCCTTCGCCTCCAGCAGACTCAACTCTCCTAAAGGGAGTCAGCCTCAGAAACAGCTGAGAACTAGTCCAACTCCATCTCTTAGACATGCTTATCTTCCAGTTAACACCAATAATCATGCACAAGAGCTGCAAACATGTGAAGAGGAGCCTCCACCTTTGCCTCCAAGGAGACTTTTAAGAACTTCAGTGAATGAGATTTACTCAGACGGCTGGCTGCACCGAGGTCAGGAGCTGGCGGTGCATAAAGAAGCCTACCTCCTCTCCCAGACCGGCGTGGCCTCGCTGCAGCGCGGAAGAGAAGGAGAAAGCAAAAGGAACAGCATCTCTCCGGACCCTCACACCAGCAGCGAGACCTCCGACTCCCTCAGCGCTCACTCCCAGTCCTACACTAATATCACATCGCCGGGATTCGTATCTGAAGAGAAGCTGAAGAAGTTCAAATATGAACCTCTGGAAGACGAGACGGACCGGTGGGGAGGGATGCTGTTCGAGCAGGACTTGTATGGACGAATGTGCAGAGGAAACTACAGACAACCTGCAGTAAACCGCTTATCATTAGCTGCTGAAGAAGCTGCAGCAAATAAGATCACATCTATGAACTCAGGACCTAAAATACTTCTTGATAGTGAGATTTCTGTCGCAGAGCTGTTGAGTATGTCCTCTCCTCCGTTAACGCCAGATGCTAATGTGCTAGATATGAAAACCTCTCCAGTCCAGGAGACAACAGAGTGTGATTCACCTGAATTCACCAACAATAATGTGTCTTTCTCACTCACGTTAGGAGATCTGAACATGAATGTGAACAATTCAGATTTCGGTTTCATTGACTCAGACGGCTCCTCTCAGTCTGAGGTAGCTGAAACTCTAAAAAGCTTAAAGAGTTTTACACAAGAAGCTCAACAGATCGCTGCTTATCATGTAGAGACGGTGACATCACCGGAGGAAGTGTTCATGTTGAAGGACACGTACATCTCCTCAAACTCTTCCTTTGAAGTCACTCCATCATCTAACAAACTCTACAAAGTCTGCCAAGACAACTGCCCCGATGCTCGCTGTGAGCTGAATAATGTGTCCAACAGCAGCAGAGAGATTGTCGCTTTCTCACAGTATCAAACTCCAAATCCACCAATATTTGAAGCCGAAGCCAGAGATGTGACACCAAGAAGTGTGGAGGATTTAAAAAAGACACAAAAGAACTTGGATGATAATGGAAACCTGCAGTCTAAAGCAGGTGAAACCAACCAGAAGGAGCCGTTTTCTGGTGTCGTCAGCGCTCGTTTCAGACCGAGAGGAGTGTCCCGACAGAACAGCAGCGGCAGCCCGAGCAGCCAGAGCAGAAGCTGCGACCGAGAGTTTGAACAGTTCTTGTGCCTCGTTCAAAACCTCTCAGAAGCCAGCGAGGGCCCGCTGTCCTACCAGCCGTCTAAGGCGGCGCTGTCCTCCTTACTGGCGCTAACAGATCACAGCCAGGCTAATATGACATCACAAGACGAAACGACACAAAACGTCACAGAAAAACCCACAGGTATCAGTTTTGAAGACCTTCACGCTAAAGTAGCACCAACCCCTTCAAAGTCAAAGATTGGAGAATCTTTGCAGGAACCTTCCACCTCCTCCTCCACCTCCTCCTCCTCCTCCCTGTCTGTCCTGCGTCCTCTCTCCCTGTCAGCTCAAACTCAGGGCACGCTGCCCCCTCCCCCCGTCTGCTGCCCCTCCATTCATCCCTCAAGCATGGGGCCCAGTGCAGGAGCCACTCTGGCTGTGGCCCCCTACACCTCCTCCTGCTCCTCCTCCTCCTGTACCACCTCCTCCTCCACCACTGACCAGCTCCTGGTCGCTGCACGGCCCTCACTTTTGCCTGAGGAGACTCAGCCAGCTAGCAACCTGCCCCGTCAGGAGAGCAGGTGAGAATCCTCACACTAGGTTGATATGACATGTAGGTCGTAGATTTCCACATTTATTAAAAAATTAAATGTTTTTATTCTGTTGCTCTGGTTGCTTGTGGCTGTTTGTCGCTGAATGCCTTTATGAGTTTTGTTTCTTCATCCAAAGTGTTTGTTGGATGATAATCTGTTGTTTTGCTTTTGGCTTTGCTTCACTTTTCTGTTGTTCATCTCATTATACTGTCGGCTGCGTCACGTTTGTTGTTTTCTTGCTCTTTATTCTGCTTAAATCGAGCTCCTTTTGCTGCTTTGACCAACTGATGCACAGTGGTAGAGTATAAGTATTCAGATCCCTGCAGTCAAGTCAAGTCAAGTCAAGTAAAGTCAAGTCAAGTCAAGTCAAAGTTTATTCATAGAGCACATTTAAAAACAACCTCAGTTGACCAAAGTGTTATTAAAATAGAATAAATCATACACAAATAGGTATAAATAAAAACAATAAAATACTAAAAACAGTAAAACAATAAAATAAAATAGAATAAAATAGTAATAAAAGCTCAATCCAAAACAGAGTTAGAGATAAAAAAGACAAATAAAAGGGTAAAAAAAAGTAAAAAAGAAAGCCAAGGATTCTTGTAAAAGTACTAATACCACACTGTGAAAGTAAAAGTCCTGTTCGAACAAAATTTTACAAAAGTATCCGCATCTAAATGTACTTTAAGTATCAAAAGTAAAAGTACTCGTTATGCAGGATGGCCCGCCTCAGATTGTTTTATGTCTTGTAAATATTTTATTTGATTATTATTATTAATGCATCATGACAAAGGCAGGAAAACCTACATTAAAAGAGGACATTTACAGGTTATTAAAACAAAACTTTAAAATCAAAGGAAAAGAGAGAAAGAGAGAATATAGAAACATTTGAAATGGAACCTAAAATATAATAAAAGTTATATTTAAAAAAGAGTTATAGTGCAGGGTTAAGTCGTTTTTATTTTTATTTTTTTAACAATATTTTTATTTCAAATTTCAAGTTCTTTATCAGAACATTTTCATCAACATACAAATATAACTTCCTCCTCATACATTCACACATTCACACAGGTAAATAAAGTAAAATAAATAATGACTATAACAATAAAAATGTAAATAATAATAGAGTTATATAGTTTAAAAAAAAGTAATACAAATGTATTAAAATAATTTCGTAAAAAGGCAGCAGTTCACAGGTGAGTTTCAGGAGAACTGCTGTTTTTTAATTAATAAAAATGTGTAATTATTTTTAATGTTTTTCTTTTAAATCTCGACCTAAAAAGGAACTAAAGCTGACAGATAAATGTAGCGGAGTAGAAGCTTAAAGTCACATAAATAAATACACAAGTCTCAAGCCTCAAAATGGTACTTAAGTTCATCAAACCCAGACAACAGGAAGTAATTTAAAGCTGAGCGTCATTTCTCCTGTTTGATTTTATTATATTACAACAATATGTTCTTCTTATTTAGAGCACGAGACAGTCAGGTCTTATGTCTAGTCTAATTATATTTCTGTGTTTTGGCACAAACACAGCAACAATAAAGTCAACAATAATGACATAATTATAAATATGATGTCAGGAATAAGAAGAGGACAATCAGAAGCACGAGTTAGAGAAACGACAGGATGAAAGTGCTTCAGGGGAGTTAGGAGAGTTTTGTATTTTGCATTAGTTTTTATTTTTAAATAGCCTTTAATTAAGTTTTTTTGAGAAATTGACGAGTTTATAATGTCTTAGTTTGATATGTCAAGTATTATATGAAAAGCCATTATGTATAGTAGCTGAAATATGGGAGGATGATAGTATACATGACATCAAATAGAATATATGTTGCTGCTGAAAGGAGTTAGTGTCTTCTCCAGAAGTCAAAAAGAGCAGCAAGAAATGAGAAAGCAGCCAAACACAGGGATAAAACAAAGCTAATTCTATTTCATCATAGTTTGTGTTGTGTTGTTCATTGTAGTATTTATCATTTTTATTTCAGTAAAAAAATAATATTTTATTGCTAGTTTTAGCTTGCGTCTTGGTTTTCATTAACTATAATAAGGGGGATATATTTTTGTCTCACATTTGTTCAGGCTTGTTGCACACCTGGATTAAATCCCAGTAAATAAATATTTCATGTACCTTATTATATATGCACAATCTCTCTTATTTATAGCAGATGCAGGAGAGAAAACTTCCTATTTAGAATGAAATTGTGCTTTTCTCATGATTGTTCGCTTAGAGACAGAGTTACTCATTCAGCATTTAATTGTTGGATTTTTCATCAATAACAACAACAAGAGTAAAAAAGTGTTATCTCAGAAACGCAGCTCTTCTTCCTTCGGTGAGCTAAAAGTAGGTTTATTTGTAGTTTTTATTCTGATTTATGCTTCTGAAACATTCTCTTGCTTTTGTTGTTGCTGCGGAATGATTTCCTTCTCCAGCAGCAACAAGTCACTGCACTTTATTTCAGCAAACTTCCTGTTTAAACTCAACTCATAAGGCTGTAGTTTTTAGTAGATGGTACTCAGAGGTGGAAAAAGTATTCATATCTCTTACTTAAGTAAAAGTATTAATACCACACTGTGAAATTACTCCACTACAAGTAAAAGTCCTGCATTCAAAATGTACTTAAGTGAAAGTACAAAAGTATCAGCATCAAAATGTACTTAAAGTATCAAAGTAAAAGTACTCGTTATGCAGAATGGAGCCGCTCAGATTATTTTATATATTCCAAATACTATATTAGATTATTATTAATGATGCATTTATGTATACGGCGTTTTAATTTTCTCAAGGTAGGGCTCATATTGACTACTTAATATTCTGTTATGAGGTTTATTTTAAAAAGTGTCTAATCACCTAAATTTTGTGTTTTTTTATGTTAAACCTCAACCTGTAAAGTAACTAAAGCTGTCAGCTAAATGTAGTGGAGTAAAAAGTACAATATTTGCCTCAAAATGTAGTGAAGTAGAAGTATAAAGTGACATAAAATGGAAATACTCAAGTAAAGTACAAGTACCTCAAAATTGTACTTAAGTACAGTACTTGAGTAAAAGTACTTAGTTACTTTCCACCACTGATGGTAGTTAATCTTCTCCTCTGACTGCTCCTTCACAGATTCTTTCTGATTTTCTCATCTGATTTGTTTTGTGACGTTCAGTTTTATCTGCTGACTGAAAAACAGATTCTTGACCGAGCAGATTAGTCATGAAGAAGCAGTTATACAAATGTTGAAACGCTCCTGCTGAACTCTCCACACTGCAGACCTCATCCAGTGAAGCCGTTGACTTCCAGCCAATCAGAGAAGAAGGAGAGCCGCTCGGTTCTGGAGAAGCTGAAGTCGACCATCCACCCCGGACGCCTCGCCCAGCAGGTGGCAGCCGAGCCTGAGAAGATCCAGGTACGAGTCCTTATAAACACTTTATAAACCTCCTGACACAAGGCCTCCTTAACCCTTAATAGGACACTCCAAATTTCAACCCTAGAGAATATTGGAGGATATTACATACAGCCAGAATGTGTAAAACAACATACGGACCCGGGGGAGGAGGGTAATATTTTGATAAAAAAGTTTACGAGATTAAAGCTGCAAATCTACGAGAAAAAAACACACAGATTTATGAGATTTAAAGTGGTGAATCTGCGAGAAAAAAGTAACTTTTTCCCACTTTTTCCTCATAAATCTGCAACTTTTTTCATGCAGATTTGCCACTTTAAATCTCTTAAATCTGCGACTTTTTTCCTTGTAGATTTGCCACTTTAATCTAGTAAATTTGCAACTTTCTTCTCAAAATATTACCCCCCCCCCTTCCCCTTGTTTGTATTCTTATTCATACTTGGCCCTAATATGCCGTCATAGTCAAGTTCTCCTGGTACAAGTCACTGAAGAATAACTAATTTTGGAAGAATAAGTTGTTTGTACGACTGTTTCTTGCAGATTTTTTTTCAAAATTTTTCATTTTTATATTGTAGGTCAAGCTCAATAAAGTTAATATTATTATATTATTATCATACTGATTGGTCAGATGACATGATGTCTGATCTCTGCTGATGTCTGCTGATTATCTGGAATAAATCCATGTGGTCTTCAGAGACATCATGCATTTATTTTACTTAAAAAATGAAAAGTTTATTTTTAACAGTAGATTTTCTTGAACTTTAAATGTAATTAAACTTTTAAGTAAATAAAAAAAAAAATATATAAATATATAGTTGAAATAAAAAAAAGTCAAAATGAATTATATTGAAATAAACAATAATATGTTATGCATTTCCACAACATAATTAAAACTACTAAATATAAATTTAAAATGAAAATGAAAAAAAAAAGAAAAGTTTATTTTTAACAGTAGATTTTCTTGAATTTTAAATGTAATTAAACTTTTAAAAATAAAAAAAAAATACAAAAATTAAATAAAAAAAATAAAAATTAGGTAGGCTAAATAAAAAATATAAAATATAAATATATAGCTGAAATTTAAAAAAAAATAGTCAAAATTAATTATATTGAAATAAAACAATAATATGTTGTTATGTTATGCATTTCCACAACATAATTAAAACTACTAAATATAAATTTAAAATGAAAATGAAAAAAAATGAAAAGTTTATTTTTAACAGTAGATTTTCTTGAACTTTAAATGTAATTAAACTTTTTTTAAAAATGTAAAAAAAAATGAAAAATTTCGTAAATAAAAAATCTAAAATATAAATATATAGTTGAAATTTAAAAAAAAGTCAAAATTAATTATATTGAAATAAACAATAATATGTTGTTATGTTGTGCATTTCCACAGCATAATTAAAACTACTAAATATAAATTTAAAATGAAAATGAAAAAAAAAGAAAAGTTTATTTTTAACAGTAGACTTTCTTGAACTTTAAATGTGATTAAACTTAAAAAAAAATATTAAAAATGTAAAAAAAAAGAAAATTAGGTAAATAAAAAAATATAATATATAAATATATAGTTGAAATTTTTAAAAAAATAGTCAAAATTAATTATATTGAAATAAACAATAATATGTTGTTATGTTATGCATTTCCACAACATAATTAAAACTACTAAATATAAATATAAAATATAAAAAAAGCAATAAAAAATCAGATCAAAATAAATATATATTGTAGCACATTGCCACCAACTGCTAAAACCTCGTAAACATATATTCCACATTTTGATGAACGATATTTAACATATTTGAGTCAGTAACTCAGTGAAAACAGGTGAAAGTTCGCTGGAAGAGGAAACGAAAGCATAATTAAACAGAACGCGGCACAACAAAAATACAATTTGATTGTCCAGCCATACTTTGGAGAAGGAAAATATGGAAATTGATAAATGTAACCATTTTATGCCCTATACAGAAACATGACAGGTTCTTTAATGGCACTAATGGGTCTAAAACTAAATATTAATGTGCTTTTTTTGTGAATGTCCAACTTAATTGTAAAGATACTTCACACCACAAGATGTTATGTTGAATATGTGAAGTATTCTGAGTATTATTACTGCCAGTAAGTCAATCAGTCAGGAAGAAAAATATTTTAAAAAACAGGCATGACAGTGCAGCTGTGACCTAGCAGCTCCTTTTATCACCGAGGAGAGAAACGCTGATCCCATTAATTCTTTGGCCCAGATAGAAGTCCTAAAACTGTTTTAGTCTTCTTCTCTAACACTGTGGACCGTTCCTGTAACACTGAGTCAAGGGTCTTTCTCACTAATTACACATTTCTGTAATTATTGAGCTTAATTCTGATGGGTATCTTATTTTATTTTGTACATAGTGTACAGAGCTATTTTATTTTATTAGCCTTTGCTTTTGTGACTCTTTAATGACTGTATCGTATCGTATCGTATCGTATCGTATCGTATCGTATCGTATCGTATCGTATCTTACCTTACCTTATCTTACCTTACCTTACCTTACCTTACCTTACCTTACCTTACCTTACCTTACCTTATCTTACCTTACCTTATCTTACCTTACCTTACCTTACCTTATCTTACCTTACCTTATCTTACCTTATCTTACCTTACCTTATCTTACCTTACCTTACCTTACCTTACCTTATCTTACCTTACCTTATCTTACCTTACCTTATCTTACCTTACCTTATCTTACCTTACCTTACCTTACCTTATCTTACCTTACCTTATCTTACCTTACCTTATCTTACCTTACCTTACCTTACCTTATCTTACCTTACCTTACCTTACCTTACCTTATCTTACCTTACCTTATCTTACCTTACCTTACCTTACCTTATCTTACCTTACCTTACCTTACCTTATCTTACCTTACCTTATCTTACCTTACCTTACCTTACCTTACCTTATCTTACCTTACCTTACCTTACCTTACCTTACCTTACCTTATCGTATCTTACCTTATCGTACCTTACCTTACCTTACCTTACCTTACCTTACCTTATCTTATCTTATCTTATCGTATCTTACCTTACCTTAGCTTAACCTTACCTTAGCTTATTGTATCTTATCTTATCTTATCTTGAAACTGCAGAGAGAAAAAAGATACACAGATGAAAATGCTACTTGTCGCTACATATTTTATTTCTGTTCACATTATATTTAACCAACAAAGACGGAGCCGAGGAACATTGTGTCCCAGCAGTAATCTGTGGATTTGAGTCGGTTTTGCAGATTATCATTAACATTCATTATTGCAACTATCAATAATATAACTGACAAAAAGGATAAAACAAAAAAAATCACAGTAAATGCTTCAAAATGTTCCCATAATGCTGTGCGAGTTTCTCTGTGTGCAAACAGCAGAAGAATGAAGGTATTAACATGTCACAGTAAATTACAGAAACCATTAGTTCCACAGACTATTTAATGCTTCTCTGAGCATTTATTAACACCAGCGGTGCACTCGCTGTTAATAAAAGCTCTGCAGGAGCTCAGATGACTTCATTGTTTCCTGTGACTCACTTATTTTTTACCTCCTGCAACAAAAGACACGCCGAAATATTGCCATTTAATATTGTAATAAGCAGTCATTTCTCATGTGAAGGAATAGTTTGGCATTCTAAGAAATACACTAAGAATTAGATAAGAAGGTCGATACTACTTTTCTTTTTTGCTTTTTAATTTATATGTTTATTTTCATGTAGGTAGATGTGTATATAATGTGAAATTAACTGATTTATATTTGGTTGATGTAATGTAAATATTACAGCTGCATCTATGTAGATAGTTGCATGTAAGCAAAACATTTTTAAGACATGAGATGTAAAAATATATATTGGGTCGAGGGTTAATAAGGTAAACTTCATCCTCCTTGTTTTCAGACATTTTTATAAAATGTATATTCAATATTTTTTTAATGTTGTCTATTATTTATTCAGATTTTTGGTATTGTTTCATGTCTGAAATAAAATTATATGAATAAATAAATAAATAAAAATATCCAACATGGTCTCACAGGAATCGGTGAAATAGCCACGGATTCGCTGAACTCAAAATCCGTGGAATAGCCACGGAATCACTCAAATTTCCGTGAAACTGACACGGATTTGGCTACAATGCAAGTTAATGCCAGTCATATCCCGTGGCTATTCCAACATACAAAGTGATTATGTACATTCACTGAGTGAATATTTAGAAAATAAAACATATATTTCTCGCTAGAAATGTGATCAAAATCCATTTTTATGCAGACTAAAAATGAGAGAACTGTCCGCCATGTTTTTTGTTCTGACCGCCGGGACCTTGAAAGTCACGTGACTTGGAACAAACCAATAGGAACAAATATCCATGGAATAGCCACGGGATATGACTGTCATTAACTTGCATTGTAGCCAAATCCGTGTCAGTTTCACGGAAATTCCGTGGCTATTCCACTTATTAAAATATATTATTATTATAATATTATTATTATTATATTATTATAATACAGGAATTTGGTTTTTATGGTCTTTTTTTGCTTGCTCAGCACACCTCGGCCAAACTGGGCCAATATTAGAGAAACGGTTGTTGGCTGGTTCATCTCTCTGATCTGCCAAAGCTAATAAAACATTAGCTCAGCAGATTTGTCCTGTTTCCAGACGAGGAGGGCGCTCCATTTACTAATTGTTGCTCTACACTGACATTTTGAATTAATGTTGTTGTGAAGAGTCTCCAAAACATCCTTTTTTATTGAAATATTTTGGTGCCTTAGCTGACTCGAACATGTTGTTCCCATGCAAATTATAATAAAGTTATATTCTATCTATATCTATATCTATATCTTCTATTCTATCTATCTATCTATCTATCTATCTATCTATCTATCTCAGGTGGAGGCGGTGGACCGCTCGGCTCAGTTCCAGCACCTGACCAACATGGAGCTGATCTCCCTGCTGCTGCAGCAGGAGATGGACATGCAGAAGCAGGAAGTGGCGTCGGAGCGCCAGGCGGCGCAGCTGCACAAAGTGGAGTCTGAGCTGAAGAAGGTGAAGCTACAGGTGCGAGACCTGGAGGACTACATCGATAACCTTCTACTGAGGATCATGGAGCAGACGCCCACGCTGCTCCAGGTCCGCACCAGACACAAGTGACCACTGGGGGTGTGTGTGTGTGTGAGTGTGTGTATGTGTGTGTGTGTGTGTGTGTGTGCGTGCGTGTGTGTGTGTGCGGTCCTCTAGAACAGCTATTCTCAACCTTGGGGTCGGGACCCCAATTGGGGTCGCGAGATGATTTCTGGGGGTCGCCAAATCATTTTGGAAGTCAGTGTGTGTTAATGTGTTTTAGTCTTTTTGGTCACTTAATGTCTTGTTTTGGTCATTTTGTGTCTTTTTTTTGTCATTTTGTGTCTTTTTAGGTCATTTTGTGTCTTTTTTTGATCATTTTGTGGTCAATTTGTGTCTTTTTTGGTCATTTTGTTTCTTTTTTTGGTCATTTTGTGTCTTTTTTGGTCATTTTGTGTCTTTTTTTGGTCATTTTGTTTCTTTTTAGGTCATTTTGTGTCTTTTTTTGATCATTTTGTGGTCAATTTGTGTCTTTTTTGGTCATTTTGTTTCTTTTTTTGGTCATTTTGTGTCTTTTTTGGTCATTTTGTGTCTTTTTTTGGTCATTTTGTTTCTTTTTAGGTCATTTTGTGTCTTTTTTTGATCATTTTGTAGTCAATTTGTGTCTTTTTGGTCATTTTGTGTCTTTTTTTGGTCATTTTGTTTCTTTTTAGGTCATTTTGTGTCTTTTTTGATCATTTTGTGGTCAATTTGTGTCTTTTTTGGTCATTTTGTTTCCTTTTTTGGTCATTTTGTTTCTTTTTTGGGTGATCTGAACTGTGCGGGTGAGATTGTGTTCAGTGAGCGGGGGTCACGGACAACATGCATGTTAAATTGGGGGTCGCGACTCAAAAAGGTTGAGAACTACTGCTCTAGAACACTGTTTCCTCAAAGAGTGGGAGTTAACGGGGTTATTATTTAAGGTTAGGAATCATTGTTCTAGAGACAGTTGCAGTTATTGATCTCACAAGCATCCAGGTCTTCTCACTGCTAATACTGCCTTGTTGATGTAGACACGATATTACCCAACATGCATGCTGGTTACTATCTCAATTTGGCACGAAACAGAAAACAGAATAAATGACTATGAGAAAAGTGATTATTTTACTCATGCTTTGTAGAATAATTTAAGGTAGTCAGCTGTTAAACTCACTGCTTCCACACATGCAGAAAATAAAATTCAGAACGGAGAAAACGCTTTTTTTTTTTGGAAGTGCATTTAAACTGCTCTTCAAAAAATGAAGTAGTTGTTCTGGCAGAATATGAAGTTAGCTCAAGGTAAAATTGTAGCTGTCGATGTGCAAAAATTTAATTTTTGACACAAGATTTCCATCTCAAAGTGTTTTATGTAATGGGTTAAGTTGAGGTAATTTCATATTTTTAAATTGAATTTAAGAAATGCTCAAAAAAAAAGCAACACATCATAAAATGCTGCTCTGCAATGTGAATACTATGAAAAGAGACGTTTCTGCATTAACATCGCTGTATGATAAACCACAAACAATATTCATGTTTGAGCCTGAAAAAGAAGTTTTATTGTTTGCATTTGTTTTATTTTTTACAAAAATATTGTGTTCATTAAATTCTTAATTCTTGTTACACGCTAAAACAAGAATGTTTTAATATATTTTAATGTATTGTTTGTCCATTCTCTGCACTTTTTGTTGTTGAAATAGTAGCATTTTACAGTAGAAATAAACAAAGCATCAATGCAGTAGATACAAGTATTATTAAGTTATTTCTATAAAATACTTTTGTCTTGATAATACTGTATATTCTCTAATGTCACTATAGCACCACTGTAGCTACTTGCAATGCTTTACATGACCGCAGTACTGTACTGTAATAAAATAAAGTGCACATGAGCCCAAGTTTCTGTTGTTGGTTTAAACCTCCTGCACTGTGGCAGGTAATGCTCCTGTCTCTCCACTAGGGGGCGCTGCCTGCTGCACAGTTTGCTTGGAAACCTGCTGGTTCAGCTTGTCCTTTTGCCATTTTTACCAGAGATTTTAATCATTTCTCTGATTCATTAGACATAATATTGATCATTAAATCTGCTGCATTTATACACTGCTGTCAGCTTACTTCACTGATGTTTTTTGTTTGTTTGTTTGTTTGTTTGTGGACTGAATAGATTCGGCATATTTCCTGTTTGTCTGTACACACTCAGAGAAAAAAAAGTCTGAACATCACAGACGTAAGAATAGAAAAGTCTCCAGTGGTAGAAGAAGTATTCACATCATTTTCCTTCGTAAATTAGCAGCAGAAATGTAGAAATACTTCACTACGAGTAAAAGTCCTGCATTCAAAATCTTACTTAAGTAAAAGTACATAAGTGTTAGCATCAAAATATAATAGGAGAAGTAATCAAATATATATAAAATCTCAGATACATTAAAGGCGTACACTGTAAAAAATGTTTGTAGAAATTACAGTAAAACACTGTCAAATTATATCAGAAATAGGGTGTGAAATTAAAAATGTAATATCACCGTAGTGGACACTTTTAATTACCGTAAATCAAAGAATAGCACAAAACTTTTACTTTTTTCTGTCATAAACTTTAGAAAACACAGTTTTGCTGTAAAAAATATTAGATTTTTCATTTAAAATGAATGGAGAAATACCATAACGTCACAAGGACATAACTACCCTAAAAATAATAGCAGACCAAAGGACCTAACAAAGGACCTAAAATGACCAAAAGAGTCACAAAACGACCAAACAAAGAGACAGAAAACGACCAAAAGAGACACAAAACCATCAAAAAAGACACAAAATGACCAAAAGAGACACAAAACTATCTAAAAAGACACAAAATTACCAAAAAAAGACAGAAAACGACCAAAAGAGACATGAAATTATCCAAAAAAGACACAAAATGACCAAAAAAATACGTAAAATTATCAAATGAGACACAAAATTACCAAAAAGAGACACAATAGGGATAAAATGGCAAGTGATTTTTCAGTCTAAATGATAGATTTAGCTGATATTTACAGTAGAAAATCCACTCACTGTATTTTTTACGGTAAAGTTCTGGCAACCACAGCTGCCGGTATTTTACCGTAAATTAAACAGAATATTTTTACAGTGTACTATGCAGGAATTGCTGCAAACACATCATTCAGACTTTATATTATTCTCTTTTTGGAAGGAGCTTTGTCCACTTGGTGTTTCGTCTCATCATATGTGCAATTTTACAGTGTTGTGTCTAATATTCGAGTCCAGCTTAAAGAAAGAAAAGAGAAAAATCAACACCAGAGAAACCACCACACACTTCTACTGGGTTGTAATTGATGATTAAGAGTGTTTTTTTTTGGAGTCCTTAGACTATACATTGTTTTTTGTTGTTGTTGTTTCTGGACATTCTGCATAGTATATCTTTAATGTGTACATCACTTTAATGCTGCGGATAGCGAAAGTTAAGCTAATTTAAAATACTTAATTTACTGCTGGGTAGCTAAATCTTTAATATTACATCATCATTTATTGGTGGATTCATATTTTGTATTTATAATCTGAATCTGTAAAATAATAATAATACATTTAATTTGTATAGTGCTTTTCTAATTACTCAAAGATGCTTTACATCATCATCATCATCATCAACAACAACAACAACAACAACAACAAAGAGCAGTATACAAATGAATAAGTCCAAAAGAAGGATAAGAAGAACAGAGTTTGTCAGTGGTTGCAGGTGGATGTGAAGACGGGTAACTAAAGCTGTAATATTAATAAAGAAAAAAGTAAAAAATATAGTGCAGTAGAATATAATGTAGCATAAAATACATCAGTAAAGTACCTCAAAATTGTAACAGGGATGGGGTTACATGCTTGTTAAGAGCCAGATTTCTTATTATTTTAAAGGTTTTTCTTTATTATATTGTCAAGATGTCACGGATAAAATTATGAAAGGATGGAATGAATACTGACTGGGGCCCAGATATCTTTATTCCATCATTAAAATGTTAATGATTTTATCACTCACTTTCTTAATATCATTGTTGTCTTTTTTAATTTTTGTTTTCTTTTATTTTTACAATATATTGGCACCCTGGGAAACCTCAGTCAGAAGCACAATATTCTACCATTTGCAGTTTTAATAGATAAAATAGAAAATATAAAAGGTTCACCATGAGTAATAGCCATAGACTGTATAAAATAATAATAATAATAATAGCTGTAGTATCACACTTTATCAGAGGGTTGAGACACTCTGCCTGACATTTTTAAAGAGACAGACACACATTTCCTATACGTGAATTAACTACAACTTTCTTTAAAAAATAATATTTATAACATAATATGATGTTTCTAATGAGAAAATTCTAAATTAAAAAGACAGTTTGCAGAATCAAACCATTAAATTATAGCCATTTGGATTAAATGTTTAGGAATAATTGGTCAACACTGAGCAGTTTTTGCTCTCTCTCTATACAAAGTGGGGATTTTAGATAATTTATTCTTTCGTTAGGACAGAGTTCGACATCTTCATTCTTCACTGAATTGTCGAATTAAGATACGAGTCTGTGGCTTGGCTTAGAATAACCAGAAAGTCTGGTTATTCTAATGTAATAATTGTTGCCTGTTGTTTATGACAGTATATAGTTTATTATCTGTGTTTAGAGCAGCATAGTTTGGCTCTCGGCCACTAAATGAGCTTAATGAAAGTGTCCGGTGTGGTGACTTATATTTCATTTTTCTTGCTCCGGGTTATTAATTGTGTCTGTATTATGAAGTGGAGCTGCAGATCATTAATGGCCACTCCTCTCCTCACAATGATTAATCGGGTCAGCCTTGGTCCTATCTATGGAGCTGCATGCTTCAGCTGTTATCTCTCCCCAGATCAATCCGAGCAGTTATGCAATATGTTCACCTTATCGATTATTTGGGATGTGTAGTCATGCGCTCCAACTTTGCCAGTGTGAAGCTAAAGGAGAGGACTACAGATCCCGGCGGCCACTAGTCCACTAGTTACACACTCAGTGTAGTTCTCTGCACTTGGAGATCCGTTCATGATTCACTTCATTAATAATAAATAGTTCGGTGTCATGGCGGAATCCACAGCGTGTCCTGCCTTCCAGCTCGGGAGACCCCGCTACGAGCAGGTGAGTCCTCTTTAACCATGCATTCAGTACATTTAGTGTTTTAAAGGTTCTCTGTGTGTGTGTGGAGCAGCTCCATCCTCCATCCTCCGCCCTGCAGCAGCTCCGATCACAACACTTTGTAGCCAAAGTTGCCTTTGATCTGCGCTCACAGTCTTTGTTATCAACCCGACAACAACTTTCAGCCGATAATCAACTTGTGGAGGTGTGATGGCACCAGTTTGGAGTTGATTGTAGTTTTTACTGGTGAGAATAATGGTCCGTGTGCAGCTTCAGATCGCTGTTTGTCATCTCCACAGCCTCACAGCCTCTCTCTGCTGCTCACATTATATCACACTGTTGAGGTCTGCAGCCGAGATCGCTATCGTGCGATTTAAAGCCAGCTACCACAAAAAAATGCTTATGGATTTGTTTTTTCCCCCCTCTTTTATTTTTAGTGCAGCCTATGCTTTAAACCTGCAGCTTTTGCACCTTATCTCCAATATCTGCACATTATTTGGTGCATGAATCCCACTTAAAACCCCTCAAGTTTAGTTTTTCTGCAGGAAGCTTCCTGCAGACAGACATGTGATCGAGATTAATGGGCTGTCCTTCCTTATCTGAAGCCCATTACTCAATTCTCCGTCCTCCAGAAATGAATTTGCATTGGTCAGCCCTGAAAGATAATGTGACCTTCACGTTGACTCAGTGAGGCTGGGTACATTTACATTTCTAAGGCTTCTTTTCTTCACAGCCGTTCGTTAAACAGCAGCTGGGAGGAAATGATTCACCGGATGGTTCTGCAAGGAGCAAAGGTTCTAAAACACATTATGTAAATTAGTCACCAAACTTTTTGCAATGCCAAAGATCAATGAAACTCTTCTCAAAATATCTGGAAAAATTATGGAAAAGGAGTCCAAAGGGTCAAGGGGCCTGAAATGAACTCTACCTTTAATTAATGCAAATAAATAACTTTTCTAACAAACCAAGGACACTCTACATATCCAAAAAGTGAATTAATAACAAAGTTTCTAAACATCAACCCAACATGTCTATCTGTCCACCATGGTTCATTGATGTATAACGTCAACTCGGCAAGTCCCGTTCCAGCATTTTCACAGACTTAAGAAATTGTTGTTTTGATTTTTTGGCGTTCACATGAATTCCTCCAGTCCAGGACTATTTATTCCCGTTACTCCAACACCAAATGAAGTCACTCAAACAACTACCAAGAGATGCAAAACAGCAAGTTCCCAGTAAAGTGAAGCAGTTTAAAACCACCTTTCATTGTGGCTGAACAGTGGAATTACAACTGTGATGTCACAAGAACCAGAAATACTTTCCCCCCTAGACTCAGCTCGCTATCACATTCAGAGTTTGGTGCTCTGTGCAATTCAGTGGTGAAGTTGTAACATTGTTGCATTTTTCATTTGGTTTGCTTCCTCACTGTGTTTTATCAAGTCACGCTGCTGACGCTGTCCTCTGTCTATCAGATATAATATTTAAGGGAAAGAGCCGACACTTTTCAAAGCAAGTCTTGGACTCCAACGTATTGTTAGCAGAGTTTTTTCACTGATATGCAACATTGATCAGGGGTGCAATTGAATGCAATAGCCACCATTCTGTCACTAAATCATTTGACTTTGTTACTTATGTGTGTGTGTTCTGACCATTTTTCAAAAAGGGTCTTTAATTATTAGACCATTTGTTTAGACGGCGTTCCCTCCTGCAGTGAACTGAATTCTGGTGCACTTGGAAGTGAACCAAGACCTCTGTTGTTTTTTAGCAAACCAAAGTTCGGTTCCTTTGGTTTGCACCAGAGTTTGTTTGAGCGTTCACACCAGCAACACCAGACTCTCAGACTAATCAGAAGGTGTAAAAGTGCCGTTACATTGGTAAAGATACGTCTGTCAGTCAGTGGATTTGTTTTTTTGAACATCTCATCTCCTGGGAAGTGACTAATTTCACTATCAGAATTTCCTTAATTTGGTATAATAACATTTAAAAAGTCTAGAAGAGCCGCACGAATAAATTATTTTATTCACATTCCAGTTATGGAAGCGTTAAAGTGGAAGTTAGCTCTGCAAACAAACGTCTCTGGTGCACTCGCTCCGTTGGTCCCACAGATGAAGAAGAGCTTTCATACACGGAAGTCAAACCTTTTGGCTTAATGCTCTTCTGAGCAACTTTCATAGGAATGAACGGGGCCTCGCTTCCAACACTGTATTCACTTCTTCTTAAACGTCCATGCAAAACACCCATAAAGAGACAAAACAGCTACAAAGAGACACAGAATGGCCTCACAAGGATACAAAACCTCCACAATGACCAAAAAGACTAAAACACATTAACACATGAACACTTTAACACAGTGGAGACAGAGCTGACTTCCTAAATGATTTGGCGACCCCCAGAAATCATCTCGCGACCCCAATTGGGGTCCCGACCCCAAGGTTGAGAATAGCTGCACTACACAGAATCCCAGATAGTGAGTAGTAAATTATTTTGGACACAGAAAAAAATTGTCTTAAAGAGACACAAATCGGCCACATTGACGCAAAACAACCACAAACAGATGCAGAATAGCCCCTAAAGAACCAATAAAACTGACACAAAATGATGTAGATTCATGTCCTTTTTATCCTTTTCGGTCTTGCTCTGATGCAGGAGGGTTGGGGGCTTTTCAAAGTCTCCGTCCAGGGACACTCTGCTCCATAATCCGTCCATGAGCACACCAATTAACACAGGATGTTGCATGGATGGCAAAGAGCCGACATAGCAGTTCATTTACACCCTTTGTCTCCTGTGAATTACTCATTTCTTTAGCGATTGCAGTCACATCTTTTAGATCACCATAATTTAAAGGACTTGGTTTTTGGCTCTTATTGCTGATGGTTTTTCCACCTTTTTTATTTTCCGTCTGCAACCCGACATCAGCGTCAGGTTGATGAAGGTGCTGTAATACTTTCAGTTCCTTGCGTCAAAGCAGTTAAAATGAGGCCAGGCTTTGAATCAGCATAAATCTTGCTCAGTTTTGTCTGTGCTTTCTGCCGCGCTCCCTCCCTGCTAGCCTTGTTGTGTACTCTCCGGGGAGCTCAGACTCATGCATAATTAAAGCGGGCTCCTCACATGGATCCTCAGTCTACCCCACTCTTACCAAACAGCTCTGCAGCACATATGGCCTGTCAGAGGAGGAGACGTGTGATGGAGGAAAGAGAAACCAGGGTTACAGTAAAGACCTTTGTTTAGCAGCTTTAGGAGGGAGTGGATGCTGCTTCCAGTCGTCTCAATTAGCGCCCGACGCTAACAGATAATTAAAATACAGAAGGGTTTTTTTTCCACCGTCTTCTCTTTGTTTGCTGCCCTTCATAACTGATAAATGTCTCTGAGGGAATGTGATTGAAGCTGCCATGTTTTCACCCATCTGGTTTGCCAGAGAGACTGTTGGCATGGCTCGCTGTTGGGCCTTTCAGACTCTTGGCTCACATACTTAGCTATTGGCATGCTGATGAAGACAGCGGAGGGAACAGAAAACAGGGCACTTGACCAGCAGCTCCAAGCCTCACCAGGAGGAATGTCTTTTAAAATGTAAGCTAACTTACACAGATTGTTGCTATACATTTATTTATTTAAAAGATCGTTCTAAAAAAAGGCACATTTTTCTTTTGAATCTCAGTTGTATTTTCTTGGATAATGATGGCAGAGGATTTTTTTAATCCATTTTTATACTTTTGATGATTGGTTTGTTTTGATATTTCACCAGTGAGAAAAAACACAGTGTCTTTGTAGTGGAATTTATATTATTTATTTATTTATTTATTTTAGCATATCAAAGGTTTGTGTCCTTTCTTAACTTTTGGCAACATTTTATGATAACAATCTTAAAGCTTTACAAATGATTCAGAGTCTTCAGCTGCATCTCATAGTCTTTATTTAGTGAACAGAGCAAACGGTCCAAACACACACAAATAGTTTTGGGAAATGCACTGGTTCACTGTCTGGCAGCTGATGAGATTGATCCCACTTTAATGTTTTTTTGTTTTGTTTTTTTACAGTAAATATGAAGCTGTGAAGGGCTGTTTCCCCTCTAGTGAGTGTCAAAAATAACCATTTATTTATTTAGCACATCAATGATTTGTGCATTGATTTCCTTTCTTAGTTTTTGGCAAAGTCACTCAGAGCTTTTCTCTCTCATAGTCTTCATTTAGTGAACAGAGCAAATTTACCAGCATACATAAAGAACTTACAGAAATAGTTTTTGGAAAATACAGTTTTTTAAAGGGTAAATATGAAGCTGCATCTGTTTAGCTTCACTGAGACACTGGTGGACTCAGAGAGGGGGCAGGAGGACCTCACTGCCTCCATCTTTGAAAAAAATGCAGCAAAAGTGCTTTTTTGGCTGCACCTATGGATGATGAAAGGAGATGCAGTGGCCTTTAGCGTGCCCACTCAGTTACAAACTGCATTCATTGCTCTAACACCAAAGAAAACAAGATATGGTGCACAATGAGTGCCCTTCCAGTGAAGAAAACCACATAAAGCTCTCTAAAGTGGCCTGGAAATAGAGAAAACATGATGCAGTACCACAGGTTGCCCCTACATGGTAGAAACTTTTGCGTGCTGTTGCCCTTTTTCTGCCCCTCAGATCAGTAGTTCTCAACCTTTTTGAGTCGCGACCCCCAATTTAACATGCATGTTGTCCAGGACCCCCACTCACTGAACACAATCTCACACGCACAGTTCAGATCACCCAAAAAAGAAACAAAATGACCAAAAAAAGTAAACAAATGACCAGAAAAGACACAAAATGACCAAAAAAAGACACAAAATTACCAAAAAAGGACACAAATTGACCAAAAAAAGACAAAATGACCAAAAAAGACACAAAATGACCAAAAAAGGACACAAATTGACATAAAAAGATCAAAAATGACCAAAAAAGACACAAAATGACATAAAAAGACACAAAATGACCAAAAAAGGACACAAATTGACATAAAAAGACCAAAAATGACCAAAAAAGGAAACAAAATAACCCAAAAAAGAAAAAAAATTACCAAAAAAAGACACAAAATGACAAAAACAAGACACAGAATGACACAAAATGACAAAAACAATACACAGAATGACAAAAACAAGACACAAAATGACTAAAAAGAACTCAAAATGACCAAAAAAAGACATTAAGTGACCAAAAAGATGAAAACACATGAACACATGAACACTTTAACACAGTGGAGACAGAGCTGACTTCCAAAATGATTTGGTGACCCCCAGAAATCATCTCGCGACCCCAATTGGGGTTCCGACCCCAAGGTTGAGAATAGCTGCCTCAGATGACCTGAGTCTAAGATTAGAAACAGGGGAAACAGCCAAAGGTTGGTAAAAAATCATCTGAAAAGGGAAATTTAACTTTTGGGTCTCAGTTGTTTTTAGTTGGATTGTGATAGCAGAGGCTTGTCATCCATTTATATACTTTTGAAGATTTCACCAGCGAGCATAAAACAGTTTGACATCTGTTTATTTATATAAAAAAAGTTTTAAATAGATAAAATAACACTCAGTGCCCTCTCAGGTGTCCTTAAATGTCCAAAGGGATGCATGTGAAGAAATGACAGAAGTACCTCTGAGCCTTACACTTTAGAAAACAGAAAACATGTTGCAGTACAAAAGGCCTAAATGCTCAAAAAACTTCTGTGCCTTTTTTTGTATTTCATGCTCCACTGAACAAGAATAAACACCTCAGACTTGTGAAATTATACATTCACAGAAGGAGGATAATGTACAATTATTATGTGTGTGCTTACATAAAAAATTAACTTTGTCTTTCTGTCTTTTTCAGGGTTCGTTCCTGGGCAGACTGAGACACTTCATAGACATCATTGACCCCAGCACGCTGTTCGTCTCCGAGGTCAATAAATAATCCGTGAAACAGCAGATAGATGTTTTCACAATATGAATCGATACAAAGTTGAAGCAACCGTTGATCAGAGTTTCATAAATTTGCATGATCTACCTTTTCATGTTCACAGTAAATACTGAATACAAGTTTACATGAATGAAAATATAGAAATGTATCTGTACACCATAAAAACTATACATTTAGCTATATTCAAACATGCACCTGCACATTCATATTCACAGATAACATTTTTAACCATTTAAGGACTTTTTCAAAAACGGGAAAAATTACAACACAGATCCAAAGAAGTTGGGACACAAATAAAACGGAATACATCTGATTCAGAATCCAGAGTTTATATTAACTAAACAGAAATCAGTTTGAACATTAACCTCTTAAAATCCAGTCGAGGAAGGACGAGGGTGAGACCAAAAAACATTTGAGGCCAAAGCTTATAACAGAAGAACTGTGAGGCCGAAACTCATGTTTGAGGCTTTATTTGAAAGGTAACATTTTATAGTTTCTGTAATTATGGTTGTTCAATATGTGGCTAAAACACAACAGAAACTATGTCAGTTAATTTTAGTCTAGACGGATTTCAGAATAAAGGCCTCCTATAAGAAGTGAGGAGCATTTATGGGTACAAGTCAGGAACCGGCCTACCTTACATATCTCAAGGGTGCTGAGTCCAAAAAAAATGGTTCCCAAGCGAAATTTGGGAATTTCTAATTTGTTTATCAAATGGCCACCAAATTGCCCATCTTGCACAGTCATTGGACCATTTCCCCTTAGTTTTTTTTGTAAGTAGGCAATCAAGATGAGGAAATTAAGTTTCTGGATCTATAGTCTAGAGTCAGAGCAAGGATATAGTGGAGGCTCAGTGCCTTTTTTATGTATATTTATATATATATGCAAAATACCAACTGGAACATTTAAAAGTGATATTGATTGAATATTTATGTCGGCCTCAAAAAAATTACACAAATAATGCTTAATTTCACCTTAAACGTTGGTATTTTGCATATATATATATATATATATATATATATATATATATATATATATACACACACATAAAAAAGACACTGAGCCTCCACTATATTCTTGCTCTGACTCTAGACTATAGATCCAGAAACTTAATTTCCTCATCTTTGATTGCCTACTTACAAAAAAACTAAGGGGAAATGGTCCAACGACCAACAGCCGCCATTTTTATATGCAAATGAGAAGGTCAAAAACTCAAAATTTCGCTTGGGAACCATTTTTTTGGGATTCAGCACCCTTGAAATAAGTAAAGTAGGCCGGTTCCTGACTTGTACCCATAAATGCTCCTCACTTTCACTTTTTGGACAATTCCCTCTAGACTATTTGGTCTAACCCTGCTGCTGGTGGGCAGGTGGGCTTGTACAGTTTTTAAAAAAATGTATGTGTGTTGGGTTGAAGCCCAAAATATTGTATTCTGGGATTATTGGGATTAAATCGTGTACATTCACTTGAAGAGGAACACAGCACTCTGATGTAAAAAAGGAGAAAACAAAGTCCTTCTTTCCACAGTTTTGTCAAATCTTTTGACATGAGTGTTCAAAGTCAACTTCTCCTAATCTAATGAACTTTACTACAATAAGAAAACCATGTGGCTCGGCCCTTAATTGAGCCTCAACTAACCAAATTAGCTTTAAGCTCTCTCTCTCTTAAAGTGACAGTAACCTGCATTACTGTTCAAACAAAAGCTGCCAACATGCTATCTCTTTACAAAATACATTTCTTACATAAACATGAATTACATCAATGATTTCAGCTGACACTTTTTATGACTTATTCAATGAAACAGTATGTTTTTCAGTTAACATTAACTTTTAAACAAACACACTGTTCTTATTTATTGATTCAGACTTTAATGTTTCAAACACAATATCTCACAAAGAATTAGCAAATGATTGAATTCTGTGTTATTTACGATTTAGACAAAGTCCCAACCTGTATAAATAATTGTCATACTTTGACTTCCTTGCAGCTCTAAACTCTGGCTTCCTTTGTTAAATGATTAAAAGGGGTTCGTAGATAAATATGTTAATATTTCTTAGAATAATGTGTCAACATGTTTTCACTTGGAAACATTACAAAAATGCAGATCTAGTGTTGGCACTGGTATGCATAAACTTGGCAAAACATGAAAACATTCTGAGTCTAATGAAGCCGTCGACTTCTTCTTCTCTGTTTGCAGAAACGACTGACAGAATGCATAAAACTGCTCGATGACTACAAACATGGAGAGCTTCCACCTGGAGTGTCTGATGTTCAGGTGAGTTTTAAACAAGTATGTAGCATGATGACATGTTAACGTATAACAATAAGGCCGTATGTAGTAACAACTGCACTGAAAAAAAACCAACTTGTATTTTTTGGCCTAAAACAGTGATTTAAGTTGGTAAAACTTGGAAATATAAATTATTGACATTTAGGGCAATAATGTAAGTTAGCACAACAAAGGAAGTTAGGCGGCTAACTGATGCTAGCGGTGCTGCTTGTTACAGCTGCAAGAGTAGCCATTAGCGTATCAATGCTATCTCAAAATTTGTTGTGAAATGCGTGAAAGCGGTGAAATTCATTAGCGAAAGCTAGCGGCTAACTGATGCTAGCGGCTAACTGATGCTAGCGGTTCTGCTTGTTACAGCTACAAGAGTAGCCATTAGCGTATCAATGCTAACTCAAAATTGTGGTCGCAACATTAGCTGACATTTCATAGCGGCGTTACAATCGTGCCAATTCAGCACATTGCAGAAGTTAGCAGAAGTAAGGATTAAAAGTTATTACAATGTAAAATTATAAGTTAGTACAACTTACAGTTGAGTTGACAAAAATCTGAATTCAGAGTTGAGCAAACTCAAAAACAAAACTTAAAATATTTAGTTTAATTGTCCAACTAAAAAATTTTATCGAAGTTTGTTGCCTTGAAATTTTGAGTTCACCCAACTTTTCTTTTGTTGCAGTGTGGTGAAAAAACTCTGGTAACACTTTACAATAACCAACTAAGTGATGTTTATAGATGGTTTATAAACCAATTATTAACCATTTACAAAGTGCTATACATATTTAATATTTAAATGTTTTCAACCAATTTCTTAAAGGAACATGAATCATTTCATAATCATTAACATACTTAATTTGGTGTTAAAAATGTTATAATCAGTGCAACTAAAACTATTAATAAACTATTAATTATAATGTAATTGTTTGTTAATAGTAAAGTAACTATAAACTTACATTAATATACCATCTATTTGTCATTTATAAATCATGTAGTTAGTTAAACATTAATACATTATGTATTTACCATTCTAAAAGGCCTATTAATGGTTTATAAATGATGATTAAACATTAATAAACTATCTTTTTACCATTTATAAATTATGGTTATTGTAAAGTGTTACCAAAACTCTTGGAAAAACACACAAAAACAACAAAAAAATAGTGAATTTCTGAATGCAAACTTAATGATTAATGCTTCTCTTTGCCCGTGCAGCTGTGGGAAGCCCAGAAGATCAAACAGGTAAGTGACCCATCAGTCTGCTCAGGTGAACAGGTGAACTCACCTCCATACATTAAGCCTCGGGCTGCAGCAGCATGAGGATGATGTCATGCTCTCTGCACGCAGGCCATCATTCATCCTGACACAGGAGAGAAGATCTTCATGCCATTTCGAATGTCAGGTACGACCTCAGATGAAGATCTTTGCTCAAGTTGTTGAAGTTTCTCCCATTTTGTCCTCGTTATTTCTTTATTTTTTTACAACCATTTCTCCGCTGTGCAGGTTATGTACCATTCGGAACACCGATTGTAAGTCACTCATACATTTTAAATCATCATTTTTCACGGTCGTGTTTGGGGAAATGAGACTTTGGACTTATTTTGCCCCAAAAATAAGCTCTTATTCCCTGGTCTCATCTAGGTCATTGGCCTTCTTCTCCCAAATCAGACTGTGGTGTCTACCATTATATGGCAGGTACTGTAAATAACCAACAAACTGTACATTCATTGCATTTATTGTACGTTTTGAACGTCTGGTAAGCTTCTCCGCTGTTCCTCGCTGGGATCAGGACATTTAGAATAAAGTGCTGCTGCTTCTTTCTGTGTGCTGTAGCTTTAAAAAGCAACATCTAAGTCTGTAAATATCGCTTCAGCTGTCCTGCCTCCTTCTTTCTGCCTTCATCTCTTCTTTCCTTATTCCTTCCCTCCAAGCTTCCTCTTTCCTTCCCTTGTTCACCTTTTATTTGCTTCCTTCTGTCCTGCAGTGGCTGAACCAGAGTCATAACGCCTGCGTCAACTACGCCAACCGCAACGCCACAAAGGTACGAACCATAACTGAAAAATAAAAAAAATGTATTTTTTTCCATTTATTTTATTGTTTAATCCAGTGGTGGAGGTAGTATTAAGATGATGTATTATTATTATTATTATTATTATTATTATTATTATTAATAATAATAATAATAATAATAATAATAATAATACATTAATACATTTTTTTTTTTAATTAAAGTTAGTACTAATTCCACCTCCTGTCCAATGTTGTTTTTTAAAAATTATAAAAAAAAATAAAAATCTAAATAATTATAAGAAAAGGCAGCAAATCTTCATATTTGTAAACCATGAATTTTTTTCGCTAATCGATAAAGCTGTACTTAGACTGTTGGGTATTTTAATTTATGATCAAACTTAGTATTATAAGATCTATATATTTTTGTTTGTTTATGTGTAAAAAAAATGTGTAAAAAAGTTAATTTGTAAAGTAACTAAGCTGTCGGAGGGAAATATTGAACTTTTTACGGTACTACATTTATCATTTATCAACTAAAGTAAAGTACATTAAATCCTAATACAAAATGCAAAATGTCACGTGTATAATATTACAATATTAAAGCTCTTTAATATTGTGTATTGTATTGTAAAGCTGTGACAGGATATTTGTTTTCTGGCTCTTCAGCCGACGCCGACATCCAAGTTTCTTCAGGGTTACGTTGGAGCCGTGGGCAGCGCCGTTTCTATCGCAGTGAGTCTGTTTCCTCAGTCATTTTGTGTCATTTTGTATCTTTTTTGGTCATTTTGTGTCTTTTTGTGGTCATTTTTGGTCATTTTGTGGTCAATTTGAGTCCTTTTTTACTTAATTTTATGTAATTTTTTGGCAACTTTGTTTTTTTTTCTGACAAATCCCGAAGTAGCACAGACAGGGAGATGTTTTAGTTGTTCTCTGCTTCATTATTCGTCCAAAATTCGTCGTATCAACTGAGTCTGTATGATCTGAACTGTGCGTGTGAGATTCTGTTCAGTGGATGGCGTGCTGCTCCAAATACACAGATGTGTTTTAAGTGTTAAAGCATTTAACATTTGTTTTTTTAACATTAGTATTCTTTAACCCTTTATCAGGCAAAGAACTATATTTGGTAACTTCAGTGAATATCAAAATTAGGTAATATTTCGAGATAAAAGTTGCAGATTTAAAACATTTAAAGTGGCAAATTTGCCCAAAAAAGTCGCAGATTTACGAGAAAAAAGTGGGAAAAAAGCAACTTTTCTCGCAGATTCACCACTTTAAATCTCATAAATCTGCAAATTTTTTCGTAGATTTGCCGCTTTAATCTTGTAAACTTTTTCCTCAAAATATGACCCCCCTCCCCCGGGTCCTTATGTTTTTTTTTACACATTCTGACAGTATGTAATATCCTCCAATATTCTCTAGGGTTGAAATCTGGAATTGTCAAGTATTTTAATGAGTGCCCTGTTAATGGTTAAAGTCAAACCTGATGTTGCATTTGTTTGAAGTGTTTGTTTATCCACCAGGTGGGACTGAATGTGCTGATTCAGAGAGCCAACAGACTGAGTCCTGCCACCAGGATGATCATCCAGAGACTGGTCCCGTTCCCGGCTGTAGGTACGTTTTCACAGCACCCTTTAGTTCAACATGTGGCCCTCTGCTGGCTGCTTCACTTTCTGTCATCATATGTTTATTAATATGAAAACATATTCAACACAATAACAACCAAACATTCAAACCAGACTTGTGTTTGAGTTTGACAACGACAAAAACAGACAAACAAGATGCAGCATCTTGATTTTTCATCTGTAATCTATCTATCTATCTATCTATCTATCTATCTATCTATCTATCTATCTATCTATCTATCTATCTATCTATCTATCTATCTATCTATCTATCTATCTATCTATCCATCTATCCATCTTACAAATAATGAACATAAATATCAAATTACAGAGCTTATTATATTATATTAATGTTTCTAAGACAAATCATAACTATAAGACTTCATTGTGAAAATAGTTCATAATAACATATTTGGTTTACAGACTCTGTTTTCAGTCTGAAATAAATATCTTCTATAAATAGAGAATAATATAGAAACGCATTATAAAAGTGTCCTTTGTGTCCTCAGCCAGTGCAAACATCTGTAACGTGGGTCTGATGAGACACAACGAGCTCTCTGAAGGAATCGACGTCCTCGACAACAACGGGAAAGTGGTGGGATCCTCCAAAATAGCTGCAAGACACGTGAGACACGCCTTTTTTATTTATATAGGTAGATAGATAGATAGATAGATAGATAGATAGATAGATAGACTTTATTTATCCCAAGCTGGGAAATTACAGTGTAGCAGCAGCATTACACACAGAGACAATAACAACACAATTAAAAAGAACAACCTAGGCATACTTCAAGCAATAAAATATAAAAATACAATAAAATACAATAAAATATAAGTGTCTAAAGAAGGAGTAGAATAGAATTCCAGTGCAGAATAAATATGAATATGCAGTATAAAAATGTTGGTGCTATGAACATTTTTATACTGTATAATCATATTTATTCTGCACTGGAATTCTATTCTACTCCTTCTTTAGACCCTTTGTATCATTTTGTGTCTTTTTTTGGTCATTTTGTGTCTTTTTTTGGTCATTTTGTGGGTTTTTTTGGTCATTTTGTGTCTTTTTTTGATCATTTTGTGTCTTTTTTTGGTCATTATGTGTCTTTTTTTGGTCATTATGTGTCTTTTTTTGGTCATTTTGTATCTTTTTTTGATCATTTTGTGTCTTTTTTTGGTCATTTTGTATCTTTTTTGGTCATTTTGTATCTTTTTTGGTCATTTTGTGTCTTTTTTTGGCCATTTTGTGTCTTTTTTTTGTCATTTTGTATCTTTTTTTGGTCATTTTGTATCTTTTTTTGGTCATTTTGTGTCTTTTTTGGTCATTTTGTATCTTTTTTGGTCATTTTGTATCTTCTTTTGGTCATTTTGTATCTTTTTTTGGTCATTTTGTGTCTTTTGTTGTCATTTTGTGTCTTTTTTTTGTCATTTTGTGTCTTTTTTGGTCATTTTGTATCTTTTTTGGTCATTTTCTGTCTTTTTTGGGCCATTTTGTGTCTTTTTTGATCAATTTGTGTCTTTTTGTGGTCATTTTTGGTCAATTTGAGTCCTTTTTTGCTTAATTTTATGTAATTTTTGGGCAATTTCGTTTTTTTTCTGACAAATCCCAAAGTAGCACAGTATTTTATTGTATGTATTTTATTGTATTTTATATTTTTTCATACGCAGCGTATTTGCCTTCTCTGAATATGTTTTATAGACCTGCTGATTTTTTTCTCAGCTGAATTGTGAATGTGATAATGGAGTAAAATGCATCATTTCCTGCGCGGCTGCTGTCACTCAGCACCATCTGATCTCATGAAAGGGAAAATTAAATCCAAGTCATTGGCGTGTTTGAAATGAAGCGTGTGCACAATGTTCTTCCTCAGGCGATCACGGAGACCGCCTTCACACGGGTGGTCCTCCCCATGCCCATCTTCGTCCTGCCCCCCATCATCATGTCCTACCTAGAGAGGTTGGTACGCAAATATATTGTTTTCTCACAAACATTTTTCAATTAATTAATTGGTTTTTTGGTCTGTAAAATTAGAAAAAAATGAAAAAATGCCTGTCACAACTTCCCACAGCCCAAATCCAAAATAACTAAACTCTTCTTTCATAAAGGAAAAAAGAAAATATTCACATTTGATACAAGAAAATGATTAGGTCACACTTTACAATAACCATCTAAGTGATGTTTATAGATGGTTTATAAACCAATTATTAACCAATTACAAAATTCTATACATATTTTAATCTTTAAATGTTTTCAAACAATTTCTTAAAGGTATAAGAATCATTTTGTAATCATTAACATACTTAATATGGTGTTAAAAATGTTACAATGAGTGCAAAACTATTAATAAACTAATAATTATAATGTAATTGTTTGTTTATGGTAAAGCAACTATCAACTTACATTAATATACCATCTATTTGGCATTTATAAATTATAGTTCAACATTAATACATTTTCTATTTACCATTCTAAATGGCCTATATACGGTTTATAAATGATGATTAAACATTAATAAACTATCTGTTTACCATTTATAAATGATGGTTATTGTAAAGTGTTACCAATGATTATTGTGCAGTACAAACATTACAGCTTTGTTTTATTAATTGTTGCAGATTAATTATTATTCAGTTATATCTAGAGGAAAAAAGGAAATATATTAAGAAGCAGTAATAAGTGATTAGTCGGATTGAAAAGGTGTCTGTCCATGATAGCGTTTTTTTTGTAATATTTTAATAATAAATGCATATTTTGATATTCATATTGCAGGTAGATATCAGGGCACCATTTGAACTAATTCCAGGCATTAAAAGTGTTTTTATTCTGCACTTTTTGGCTATGAGTTGAATCGATATGTTGATCAATTTCATCATTTTTTGCTGTATTTTTGAAAATTATATTTATTGGGTTTTTAGAATTAACATGACACATACATTAATGAGGGTTTACATGCCCACATTCTTAGATAAAAACAAAACAAAATAGACAAGACAAATTACCACTAAAACAAAGAACAAAACAAAAAAACAATAGATACAAAAATAATAATAATAATAATAAAAATTACAACCCATTTTTTGCTGTATTAAACATTGTTTTTATTCTGATCTATTT
This sequence comes from Centropristis striata, assembly GCF_030273125.1. Taxonomy (NCBI): domain Eukaryota; kingdom Metazoa; phylum Chordata; class Actinopteri; order Perciformes; family Serranidae; genus Centropristis; species Centropristis striata. The sequence goes on along the minus strand of NC_081528.1, from coordinate 37,883,613 downwards.
CATGAAGGGGACATATGAAAGTTAAAAAACAAACAAACGTGTTTTGTTCATTCTCAGTTAGATGTTTCTAAAAAACCTGAAGCCCTTTTAAAAACTGTACTACCAGCCTTAATTAAAGCTTAATGTCCTTCCTCTTTCCTTCCTGTGTTTTCGAAAATATTGTGATGCAAGTATTTCAGTTTTAGCCTCCCACATATTAGAGGCAGCAGCTAAATCCAACCTGGACAAAAAGTAAAAGCAGCTGAACTGGTGACGCATTAATGTTGGCAGAGAAGCTGCAGCTCCGTCTATCTCAGCCTGAAGTCATGAAGCTTTCTCTTCTCTGCACCTTTAAGGTTGCCGGAAGTTTTACAGTTTGTGCATCAAAGAATCTTTTCTCTCACCTCCTTTCTTTAGTTTCCTGTCTCCACAGAGCAGTGTCTGTTTGATTCTGATCTAAAAATACTCTCTGTGTTTCTGTGTTTACTGAGCCAGAGCCGACATATGTTGTGCCCCAAAGTCTTCTTCCATACAGCCAGTCAATAGTAGGTCACACAGAGATATATAATATATAATGTAATAATAATAAAAATACAGCCTGATGCTAGAAGAAAACTGAACAGAAATAGTTTATTTAGTTTAGTTTATTATTAACCCTCCTGTTGTCCTTGGGTCGAGGAAGGAAGAAGAGGGAAGGACGCAAAGGGAAGTAAAAAAGGATGGAGGAAAGAAGGAAGGAAAGAAAGAAAGATGGAGGAAGAAAAGAAGAGAGGAGGAAAAGGAGAAAGAATGGAAAGGAGAGAGAAAGGAAGGAGGATGGAGGAAAGACAGGGGAGGAGGAGAAGAAAGGAAGGAAAAAATAAAGAAGGAAGGAGGGAGAAAAGGAGGGAGGCAGGAAGGAAAGAGGGCAGAAAGGAGGGAGGAAGGAAGGAAGGAAAGAGGGCAGAAAGGAAGGAGGAAGGAAAGAAAGGAGGGAAGGAAAGGGGGGGCGAGGGAAGGGAAGAAGGAAGGAGGATAGAGGAAGGGATGGAGGCGGGAGGGATGAAAGAAGGAAGGAAGGAGGAAAGGAGAGGAAATCAGGAGGAAGGAAAGAAGAGAGAAAGGAAAGGAGATAGCGGAAGGAGGAAAGAAAAGAAGGGAAGGAGGGAGGAAAGGAAGGAAAGAAAGAAAGAAAGGAGGGGCGAGGGAAGGAAATAAGGAAGGAGGATAGAGGAGGCAGGAAAGAAGGAAGGAGGAAAGAAGAGAGGAAGGCAGGAGGAGGGAGGAAAGAAGGAATAGTCAAAACAGATTGGATCAATTTGACCCGGAAGGACGACAGGAGGGTTAAGATCCCCATTAGCTGCAGCAAAGCCACAGCTATTCTTCCTGGGGTCCAACAGTATCAAATATATAGTTAAAAACACAAAACATAATAAAAATAAAAAATAAAACAAAAATTATTCACATATTAATCCATATTACACACATTTCTACATATATGTATACATCATTACAAAATCTACTAACGCATAATACATATGTTGTATATACACATATTATGCATTATAATAACACATATCATATATCTATAGAAATATACTACATGCATATAAATATACCATGTTTTCTTATTTTGATAAATACTGTTTTATTAATATTTTGGATTGCTTTATGTTAGTGGTGAGTTTGATATTTTTAGGCAGTGAATTCCATTCTTTCATACCTCTAAATCAGGGGTCTCAAACTCAAATCACCTGGGGGCCGCTGGAGGCAGTATCAAAATGACCCAAAAAAACCCACAAAATTACTATAAAAAAAGACACAAAATGACTGAAAAAACGCTAAATTACTTAAAAGACACAAAATGACCAAAAAAAGACACAAAATTAGAAAAAAAGACACAAAATGACAGAAAAAAGACACAAAATTACTATAAAAAAAGACACAAAATGACTGAAAAAACACTAAATTACTATAAAAAAAAAGACACAAAATGACTGAAAAACACTAAATTACTATAAAAAAAAGACACAAAATGACTGAAAAAACACTAAATTACTTAAAAGACACAAAATGACTGAAAAAAGACACAAAATTACAAAAAAGACACAAAATTACAGAAAAAAAACGAAATTACTTAAAAAGAAACAAAATGACCAAAAAAGACACAATTAGCAAAAAAGACATACAATTATTTTAGAAAGACACAAAATGACCAAAAAAAGACACATAATTATTTAAAAAAGACACAAAATAGTAAAAAAAGACACAAAAAAGTAATTAAAGGGACCTTCCACACACAACACGGTAAAGTGCCATTCATATAAAACTCACATTAAACTTTCATATCAAGGTGGGGGCCACAAAATACCATCACAAGGGCCACAATTGGCCCGTGGGCCGCGAGTTTGAGACCCCTGCTCTATACAGAAACGTGCGCTTGATGGCGTTAGATCTTACTTTAGCTAATGTAAAGTTTCCTACAGCTGCATGTCTGCTGATATATTTATGACTCTCTGCACTAAAAGCAAGGTTTTTAAACAAAATAAAAGCTTTTAGGACAGATATATTTCTAATAACAATCAGCAGAGTACAATAGTCCGTCTTTGACCAATAACCAATGAAGTTCCTTGTGCATGGAGATAATATTTGTCCTGTAGTCACAGTGCTTGTGTTTTTATTATTATGACGTTAGATAAAAGCTGCAGTCTGACTCATTAAACCAGAACTGGAACTTTCTCACAGACTGATTAATCTCACGCCCACTAATTGTGAAAAAAAATAGCTTCCCCTCTTCATGAAATCTGCACCGTGTCTTCTCTCCGGATCCAAAAATAACTCCTGGCTGCATCGATCCACGCTGCAGCCTCACGTTTCCTCTTTATCTCTGTTTTGACTCGTTCAGGCTGGATGGAGTGCTGCTGCAAATACAATGCAAATGTGTTTTAAGTGTTAAAGTTAATTAATACAGTAGAAATGAGTTTCCTCCGTGTCTCCACTGTGTTAAAGTGTTAAAGTTAATTTTGTGTCTTTTTTTGTCATTTTGTGTCTTTTTTTGTCATTTTGTGTCTTTTTTGGATCATTTTGTGTCTTTTTTTGATCATTTTGTGTCTTTTTTTTGTCATTTTGTATCTTTTTTGGTCATTTTGTGTCTTTTTTTGTGTCATTTTGTATCTTTTTTGGTCATTTTTGTGTCTTTTTTTTGTCATTTTGTGTCTTTTTGATCATTTTGTGTCTTTTTTTGATCATTTTGTGTCTTTTTTGGTCATTTTGTATCTTTTTTGGTCATTTTGTGTCTTTTTTTGGTCATTTTGTATCTTTTTTGGTCATTTTGTGTCTTTTTTTGTGTCATTTTGTATCTTTTTTGGTCATTTTTGTGTCTTTTTGTCATTTTGTGTCTTTTTTGTCATTTTGTGTCTTTTTTTGATCATTTTGTGTCTTTTTTTGGTCATTTTGTTTCTTTTTTGGGCCATTTTGTGTCTTTTTTTTGGTCATTTTGTTTCTTTTTTTGGGCCATTTTGTGTTTTTTTTTGTCATTTTGTGTCTTTTTTTGTCGTTTTGTATCTTTTTTGGTCATTTTGTGTCTTTTTTGTGTCATTTTGTATCTTTTTTTGATCATTTTGTGTCTTTTTTGATCATTTTGTGTCCTTTTTTTAATCATTTTGTGTCTTTTTTTGATAATTTTGTATCTTTTTTGGTCATTTTGTGTCTTTTTTGATCATTTGTGGTCAATTTGTGTCTTTTTGGTCATTTTGTTTCCTTTTTGGTCAATTTGTGTCTTTTTTTAGTCATTTTGTTTCTTTTTTGGGCCATTTTGTGTCTCTTTTGGTCAATTTGTGTCTTTTTGTGGTCATTTTTGGTCATTTTGTGGTCAATTTGAGACGTTGATGATGTTCTCTACTTCATAATTCGTCCAAAATTCGTCGTATCAACTGAGTCTGTATGATCTGAACTGTGCGTGTGAGATTCTGTTCAGTAGATGGAGTGCTGCTGCAAATACACAGACGTGTTTTAAGTGTTAAAGCATTTAACATTAGTTCTTTTTAACATCAGGCAAAGAACTATATTTGGTAGCTTCAGTGGATATCAAAATTAGGTAATATTTCGAGATAAAAGTTGCAAATTTACTAGATTAAAGTGACAAATCTACAAGAAAAAAAGTTGCAGATTTAAAACATTTAAAGTGGCAAATTTGCCTGAATAAGTTGCAGATTTACGAGAAAAAAGTGGGGAAAAAAGCAACTTTTTTCTTGCAGATTCACCACTTTAAATCTCATAAATCTGCACATTTTTTCCTCGTAGATTCACCACTTTAATCTTGTAAACTTTTTTCTCAAAATATGACCCCCCTCCCCCGGGTCCTTATGTTTTTTTTTTTACACATTCTGACAGTATGTAATATCCTCCAGTATTCTCTAGGGTTGAAGCCTCACGTTTCCCTCTTTATCACTTTATTTTGACTGGTTCAGGCTGCGATTCCTGCAGAACAACCGCAGGCTGCTGCTGCCCGTCCACAGCCTGGTCTGCCTGGTGACCTTTGGCCTCTCGCTGCCCGTCGCCATCAGCCTCTTCCCACAGATGTCTCAGGTACGCTAAAATATTAGCTCTACTGCTAACTGGAGGCCAGATGGCTCAGAGAGAGACGGAGAGAGGGAGCAGCTGGAAGAAATTCAAATTACACATACACCACTTGACATGCAGCCCCACAAGCCTCTACACGACACAATTAACAGTCAGGAATAGAACAGGCTCATTTTATAAACTTATAGATATCACCATGAAGCTTCCCTGGTTTGTTTTTTTACATCAAAACAAATGTTTTTGAATTTTCCCTTCTCTGCTCTCAAAGGGACAGATACAAAAAATCTTTCCCGTTCATTGCACCTTATTTGTTTCATAGCACCAACATTTTTATACTGTATATTCATATTTATTCTGCACTGGAATTCTATTCTACTCCTTAATACATACTCCTTCTTTAGACACTTTATTTTGTATTGTATTTTTATTGTATTTTTTATATTTTATTGCTTGAAGTATGCCTAGGTTGTTCTTTTTATTTAATTATTTAATTGTGTTGTTATTGTCTCTGTGTGTAATGCTGCTGCTACACTGTAATTTCCCAGCTTGGGATAAATAAAGTCTATCTATCTATCTATCTATCTATCTATCTATCTATCTGTCTGTCTATCTGTCTGTCTGTCTGTCTGTCTGTCTGTCTGTCTGTCTGTCTGTCTGTCTGTCTGTCTGTCTGTCTGTCTGTCTGTCTGTCTGTCTGTCTGTCTGTCTGTCTATCTATCTATCTATCTATCTATCTATCTATCTATCTATCTATCTATCTATCTATCTATCTATCTATCTATCTATCTATCTATCTATCTATCCACCCATCTATCCATCTATCCATCTATCTATCTATCTATCTATCTATCTATCTATCTATCTATCTATCTATCTATCCATCTATCCATCTATCCATCTATCCATCTATCCATCCATCTATCCATCTATCCATCTATCCATCTATCCATCCATCTATCCATCTATCCATCTATCCATCTATCCATCTATCCATCTATCTATCTATCCATCTATCCATCTATCCATCTATCCATCTATCCATCTATCCATCTATCCATCTATCCATCTATCCATCTATCCATCCATCTATCCATCTATCCATCTATCCATCTATCCATCTATCTATCTATCTTTTCTGAAATGGTATGTTTAGATATGCAATTGATGCACTAAGTATGCACTAATGTGCATATATTTCCAGGACATAAATATGAACATTGCATAAAGAAAATTTCAGTGTTATTATTTTATTTTGTTGATATATTAGATTCACAGTTTTTTACAGAAGCAAATTGGGATATCTACTATATCTACTATATGGGCAGTCTGTGGCCTCCAAGTTAGGAATCAGGCTTGTAACTGGAGAGTCGCCGGTTCGAATCCCGGTACTGACAGGATTCGAACTTGCATGGTGTGTCACTTGTGTGTAAAAAAGGATAAAGGGTTAAATGCAGAGGTTGAATTTCCCCATTGAGGGATAAATAAAGTAATCTTCTTCTATTATCATTTCATAAATCAGATAATACTGTCAAAAGCCATTCAAAATTCAATTTTCGTCATGTTTTTAAGGAACTACATGTTCTATAAATCAGGGTATGAATGATATATAGACAAAGTAAAACCTTCAGAATATAGTTAGGACATACACTACCGGTCAAAAGTTTTAGAACACCCCAATTTTTCCAGTTTTTTATTGAAATTCAAGCAGTTCAAGTCAAATGAACAGCTTGAAAGGGTCCAAAGGTAAGTGGTGAACTGCCAGAGGTAAATAAAAAAAGGTAAGCTTAACCAAAACTGGAAAATAATGTACATTTCAGAATTATACAAGTAGGCCTTTTTCAGGGAACAAGAAATGGGTTAACAACTTAACTCTATGGAGTCTTGGGCTATTTTGTCCATTTTTGAATTCTTTTCATGTCTTTGTAAGTCATTTTGTGTCTTTTTTTGGTCATTTTGTGTCTTTTTTTGGTCATTTTGTGTCTTTTTTTAGTCATTTTGTGTCTTTTGGTGTCTTTTTTTTGTCATTTTGTGTCCTTTTTTAATCCTTTAGTCCAACATAAAATGTGATTTTGAATCTTTTCTTTTACTTTCAAAACACTATCATGCTCAATAAAGAATTTTAGATGTTGCAAATGTGCATTAATTTCAGAGTACACTGAGACATTAAACTGCATCATTTTCAATTAAATTCTGGAAAAGTTGGTGTGTTCTAAAACTTTTGACCAGTAGTGTAGTTAGGACATATTCTCTGGTAAGTTTGGTGTCTGTAAGTGTAGATGAAGATGAGATTTTTGGCTCAGAACATGAGAAAAAACTCTCAAAAACGCCTTTAAGGATTCCATTTAAAAGAAAAAAAAGAAAATGACCCTTTTCATCTCAGAGCTGAAGTTCACCTTCAGTCTTTCTGTCTGTTTGTGCAGATCGAGGTGTCTCGTCTGGAGCCGGAGATCTCCATGGCAACAGACTGTAAGGTGGTGACCTACAACAAGGGTTTATGATGGATGGAGGAGCAGAGGAATCAGGCTGAACCTCCTCATGGTTCCTCCTCATGGTTCCTCCTCCTGGTTCCTCCTCATGGTTCCTCCTCATGGTTCCTCCTCATGGTTCCTCCTCATGGTTCCTCCTCATGGTTCCTCCTCAGACCCTCGTGTACTAACACAGGTTTCTTTCTTACGTCTCAGATCAAAGTTTAAAAATGGGACAGATTTTTTTCCGTCCCATTTGTTTTAAGGGAGCAAAGAAGCTCTGTGTATAGAAATGATGATATATTTACTGTGAAATCAGTTTTTTAGCATTAATGAAAGAAGATTTTAATATATTCAATATAACAGTGTTTCCCACACACAGGCTAGACTTTGTTTCAAGAATACAGCTTTATAGCTTGTTCATCCACTGATAAAGGTTTAGAAACAGAGTTTAAACCTGCAATAACAGACTTCTCTAACTTCAGCAGCCAGCAGCTAGCTCTCCTTCTGCTCTTTGCTTTGATCAGGAAGTCATTTTTAAGAGTTTTTGTTGTAAACTGCTATCTGATCTGTTTGGTGGTGCTGATGAGAGCAGAACAAACAGTAAAATGTGGCTAGAAAACAGAAACAGTGAGTTCAGAAAACAAGGAAGGAAGATTTTCACATTCAAGAAGGAAGCTGCTGTAAACAAAGTACTAAAATTAAGATATAAAATAAGGCAACTAATTCAGTCAAAAAACAGCAGCCTAAATACAAAATATGAAGAATACAAAAAGCCAACATATAAAAATATATAATAGTGGGGCGGATTAGCTGAACAATCGTTCACTTTGTGATAAAAGCATGAAATTTGGTAGATGCACATTTTTGGGGGGTGCTACCCACACGTTTAGCCCCGTTGCTCATTCCATGAATGCACGATCCTTACAAGCTGTACCTCGTTGTAAAGGTGACTAATCAGGCTTTCCAACAATATACAATTCATCACCAGTTGGTATTATTAAAAGGGCAGTTTTTATTCATTATTGATTTATTCGTATAACAAATGCCTGCCACGGCCACTAGGGGGCGCTTTGAGGTGGCCCAATATCCAGATTTGTTTGAAACATATTCACCAACACATCTACCAAATTTCATGCTTTTATCACAAAGTGAACAATTGGTGTAAAATATTGAGCTAATCCGCCCCACTATAAAGATATAAACAGTAGGAACAACATGTACAAATACAGTGTTATCTGAATGAGGGAAGGAGCAGCAAACAGGAATGTGCAAGTTCACAGGTTTTATATTTGCAAGGTGCCAGATCAGGTCAGAGGGAGGGGAGAAAGGACAAGAGACAACCAAGGTCCAAACTCAAAGAGCTGCAGACTTTAAGGTCTGTTTCTGATCCATGTCCCACTGTCTCATCAAACGTAAAACATAACCTTGTTGGCTGAGATAATAAAGTAATCCATCATCAACTTTTTTCAGGCAAGGCAAGTTTATTTGTATAGCACAATTCAACACAGGGTCATTCAAAGTGCTTTACATACACATTAGAACAGCAAAAACAGTCAATTAAAACAGGGAAATAGAAATAAAAATATAAATAAGATACAGCAGGATGAGAAAATAAATAAAATAATAAAAAGCACAAGTCAAACATTGCGTAGTTAAACAGTAAGGGCAGTAGAGTAGAGCAGATAAGTGTTAAAGTTAAGATACGCTGCAGTAAACTATAGTGTTTTTAGTCCTGATTTAAAGGAGCTGACCTCACATCTACAGCTAGTTTGTTCCAGTTTTTAAAACTGTAACAGTATTCAAAATACCACAAATTCAAACTGTAAAGGTTACAGTTATTTCTTTATTTTAAATTTATAATCCAGTTACTCTTTTTCTCCCCAAATCTTCCCACGGTGCATGTCACATGTTTTGTCGTCGTGGTGACATTTCTGATTTATTGATGGTGCACAGAAAGGTTTTTATAGTGGACTCTATTTCTCCCAAATCTGGTTTAAATAAATCCAAAGTTAGAGAGAATTTGTTTGAAATAATTCAAACCTTTAAGAAGACATTTATTATTATTATTATTATTATTATTATTACAGCCCCTGGAGAGCGTCATGATAAGAGATGAAAATCTTTCTTTTGTTCATAACAGTGGATGTACAGTCATGGAAAAAAATATTAGACCGCCCTTTTCTTCAATTTATTGTTCATTTTGATGCCTGGTACAACTAAAGGTACTAAACATAATGATATCTAGACATTTTCCATAGTTTTCTTGATAATAATCAAAATCATTATCAATAAAACCATGGAAAATTGTTAGATATCAGCTCTTAAATTAAACTCTAATGAGCTACTTTTTGTAATAATAATAATAATAATAATACATTTCTGGCAATTATCCCTCAAACGTGATTTTTAATGAGATATGTTAAAGAAAAACAACAATTAATCAGCGCCCTCTGCTGGACGAACCAAACAGTTATGTAAAGCATACCTTAGTGCCATTACCTGTTAATTTATACTCTGATCCTGATTTATCTGCAATAATGTAATAATGTAATAATAATATAATAATAATAATATCTGCTCACTATAGTCTGTTGTTCTATTGTGACGGAGACAAAAAGGGGGCAAATCTTCCTCTAATGAATACTTTGGACTTGTGGGAAACACTGCAAATAGATTTCAAAATAAAAGTCTTAGAAATATATTGGGTGCACATCTATGGATATATCCTGTACGCTGAGAATGATGAGGGAATAAAAGTGAACTGATATTACTCCTGTATACGTCTATGAGAAAACAAGGAGACTGTACTGTAGATGTATATTAGTTTGTACACTGTTTGCAGGTATTTTAACCCAATAATGTGAAGAAAACAAACATCCTGGACATTTTGTTTTCTATAACTCTGTACTCTGACCTTCTTTCCTAACTTGAAAGACATTTTCCTCCTTCAGACTGTTTCTTAAACCGCTACTCTCCTCTTGATGACTCCTTTTGTACAATATTTGAAGTACAAGCAATATATTAATATATTATACTACTGATTATGAGCTAGTATTTTTTAATTATTTGTTTTATAATTCTACTACAAGTTTATTAAATGGTTAGTAGTTAAACATTGTAAAAAATGAAAAAAAAGTACCTATATTATCTAAAAAATATATAATAAATACACTTTCTCCATTTGAATTATTTTGTGAATGTTTTATTTCCAGATATTTCAGTAATTGTGTACCTTTATTGTATTTTTTAAAAACTTTTAATTGGCATTGTGACATAAACGTTACATTGGGCGTTCATGGAATTTATGTTTATGATATTTTATAATTTTAAAATGAATAAACTAGACACATTTTCTGCTTACAGAAACACAAATTTGCCTTTTTCTGACACATACGTCACAGCTATATATATATATATATATATATATATACATACAATGGGTTTAAACTTAGCCTAGTAACAAAAAATAAGCTTTTTGAAATTAGCTACTTTTTCACATTTCTGTTACCAGTCACACCTATATTATAGCATAAAGCTGTATATGGGAGATTATAGCACATTTAAAGTGTTTGTTACACGCGTGTCACCATAGGTTCTTATGGGTTAATGTTCATTTTCAGTTTTAGTCCTCTAATCCAGCTATTCTCAACCTTGGGGTCCAGACCCCAATTGGGGTCGCGAGATGATTTCTGGGGGTCGCCAAATCATTTTGGAAGTCAGCTCTGTCTCCACTGTGTTAAAGTGTTCATGTGTTAATGTGTTTTATTCCTTTGGTCATTTCATGTCTTTTTTGGTCATTTTGTGTCTTTTTTTTGGGGTCATTTTGTGTCTTTTTTGGATCATTTTTTGGTCAATTTATGTCTTTTTTGGTCATTTTGTTTCCTTTTTTGGTAATTTTGTGTATTTTTTAAGACATTTTGTGTCTCTTTTTTAGTCATTTTATGTCTTATATGGTCATTTTGTGTCTTTTTTGGTCATTTTGTTTCTTTTCAGGTCATTTTGTGTCTTTTTTTGATCATTTTGTGTCATTTTTGGTCATTTTGTTTCCTTTTTTGGTCATTTTGTGTCTTTTTTAAGACATTTTGTGGTCAATTTATGTCTTTTTTGGTCATTTTGTTTCCTTTTTTGGTCATTTTGTGTCTTTTTTAAGACATTTTGTGTCTTTTTTTTGGTCATTTTATGTCTTATATGGTCATTTTGTGTCTTTTTTGGTCATTTTGTTTCTTTTCTGGTCATTTTGTGTCTTTTTTTTGATCATTTTGCGGTTAATTTGTGTCTTTTTTTGTCATTTTGTTTCCTTTTTTTGGTCATTTTGTGTCTTTTTTTTTTTTGAAATTTTGTTTCTTTTTTTTTTGGTCATTCTATGTCTTTTTTGCATCATTTTGTGCTTCATTATTTGTACAAAATGTGTTGTATCAACTGAGTTTGTCTGATCTGAACTGTGAGATTGTGTTCAGTGAGACAACATGCATGTTAAATTGGGGGTCGCGACCCAATAAGGTTGAGAACTCCTGCTCTAATAAAACCATAGACTGTATATAATAAAACATGAGGAGCTGCAGTTCCCCCGCTGGCCGCCAGAGGGCGCTGCTGCCTCTCCGCACACATAAAGCGTCAGAGTCAGAGTTGAAAGGTCATCCTCAGAAACATGGCCGCTCCCCTGGATGACATGTTTTCCTTCTGCGTGGACCCCGGCAAAGTCTCCACCTGCGTGGACGTCCGGTTTATAGACAACACCAAGGTAAGCATGTTTACGGTTAGTCCCGGTAAACCGGCTGACACGGACCTGCGGGGGGAAGGCGCTCCGCAGCCGCGGCGCGGTGCCGCATGTCGGCTGTCAGTGAAGCCGCCAGCCGGGCAGAGAGCAGCCTGCTGGGCTCACTGAGGACCGGAGCACCGGGCTGGTGCTGCTGCTGGGAATAATACACCTGGTGGAGACTAAAACTACCTGCACATTATTATTATTGTACCGTTTGTGTGTTAATTTCAACAAGAAATTAGCAAGTTACCACTATTTTACACCATTTAATGTTTTCTAGTGTGATAATGCATAAAGCAAGTTACTTCATTGTGTTAAATTTGAATGCAAACTGGAACAAATCTTGTGGTTATGTGTAATTAAGTACATTGACAGTATTTAAATAGAGATTTTGCGGTGCTTGCACTTTACTTTTTCTGCTACTTTAAACTTCTGCTCAACTAAGAGGCGGGGCTTTAGTTTGACAATAAATCAGAGAGGACAGAATAAAAAAGGACAATTTAAATCCCATTCGCTGCATTTGTACATTAGAGGATTAATAGAACAATGCTGGAATGCTTTTGGAAATATATTCAAATAATAATGGAGGTTTTTTTGTGAGTAACATCCAATCCAATCCCCTTTATTTATATAGCACAATTTTAGCAAACACAAGGTTTCCAAAGTGCTGCACAAACAATAAATACATAACACAATACAAAGATGTAGTAAACAATAGATCAGTAAGATGCAATAAGATAAAATAAATTAAAAATGGGATAAAAATAAATAAAATAAAATGTAAAATGTAAAATGTACTGCCCGCACAAAATAAAATATGCATGAATACAACATGAAACTATTAGTTTCATTACATTTTAGTTTGTCTCAGGACAGCCATGCTGCAAACATCATATGATTTTAAATAATATGATGCTTTGCTGTAAATTAATCTACCCAAATTAAGCAATGGAGATTTGGAAGAATGCAAACATCTACAGCAGTACCACATACACATTAATGCAGCAGTAACAGTCTTAAAAACTAATACAAAAGAAAGTAACCGGGACTGTATTACTACACTATTAATTATTATACTTTTCATGCTTTTAATTAGGGCTAGACGATATGGTCTAAAAGTCTTATCCCGATATATTTAGACTGAATATTGATATACAATATATATCCCGATATTAAAGCCAAATCTGACATGTCGCAAGAAGTTTTATTGAAACAGTTTATTTTAGTGCACATAAATACTGTATAACAGGAGTACCTTTTAAAAAAAACAACAACAAAAAAAACAAATCAAAGCTCCATAAAGTGCACATTTAAATAAAAATAATATCTGAAATAAAAAATAGCCTGTGAAATAATCCAATCTTTTTCTGAAATAAATATATTTAATGAGAAAAGAATAACAAACATTACAAAATAACTAAATATGACAAACCCTAGTAAGGGCAGCAATTATATATGAAGAAAGGGGAATGGAACTATATATCGATGTGTGTGATATGGTCTTATTCTATATCAAATTTAAAATATACGGATATATCTTTTATATCGCCCAGCCCTAATTTGAGTACATCTTGCTTACTTTTACTTGAGTTATTTTAGTGGAGTGTCATGTTTTAGTACTTTTACTTAAGTAGAAGATGTGAAAACTTCAATAAATGTTGATTATTCTTGTCATTTTACGCCAGACTTCTGCTGTAGAGGTTAACACGAACTCACAAAGTAACAGGAAACCCAGTAATCACATTTAGCTTCAGTTTTAATCTGAGTTTTTTTTTTGGAGGGCAGAGAGAATGTAGTTTGACAGGTGATTCAAGTCAACATAAACCAATAAAAGTATTCTTGACACTGAAATAAAGCAGCTGGTGTTTCTTATTTAGGAGCCAAATCACATTATTCCATTCACTGCTGTCTGCTGTCATTTTTGTTGATATGAAATTGATTATGGATGCCAGTTTATCCTCTGCAGGGTCGCAAGAATGCTCCGATTAAAAACCTTCAGCTCTGTGAGAAAGTTGTGATAGTCAAAGAAGTGAAAGAAACACTAAACTTTATGAGGAAATATTTGTTTTAATATGTTTTTTGTTGTAATAATCTGAAAGATTATTGTGTTAAAAGAGGCCGAGGCATGCTGTTGGTTTAAGATGGGTGTAAATGGTGTAAATGGCACACAGCACTGATGGTTTGTTATTCATGTTCCAGGGTAAAGGTCTCTTCGCCAAAAAGAGCATCAAGAAGGGAGACACCATTTTCTTTGAGCGGCCTCTGGTCTCCTCCCAGTTCCTGTGGAATGCTTTGTATAAATATAAAGGTGAGATGTTGGACGTGTTAAACAAAACCTTCAGAAAATGTTCAAAATGAAGATATCAAAATCAGAAACTGGTTTATTGCAAAGCAAGTTTTCACAGACGAGGAATTTCCCTCTGGGGTTCTGGTGCTTACCAATAAATCTAGTAGAGAAAATGAAAGACACAAGCAAGTGCTGCATCAGCCAAGAAGCATCAATGAAAGTAATAAAAATATGAAAAAATATTTTGTTTGGTGCAAGACTGTGCAAAATATTGACCAAGGAAACTGCAAAAGTTCACAGTAATATGAAGAGAATATGTGAAATTATGTACAGAGATGGTTGAACAAAAATATGAATTAATGAAATGTACTCTAAAGACTTTATGTCTAGCATTTCTTGGCATTTACATTTTTTTTTTGGACAAATTGACATGCAGTATGACTGTTTCCCCAAATTTTTGGACATCCCATAATATGGTGTTTTTCTGTCATTTCTGGTCATATTATGCTCTTAATATGTATCAACAGACTATAATTGACCCATTTTAAGCATTTTTTAGACATTTAAAAATATGACCATTTTTGACAAAAATTGACATGACGTATGACTTTTTTTTTTCATTTTTGGACATCCCGTATATTATATATTGTCAGAAAATGCCTAAAAATGCCTTAGAATAGTACATTGGTCATGGTAAAAGTATAGTTTGTCTAAAATAATCAAGAAAACACCATATTATAGTATGCCCAAACATTGAAAAAAAAAAGTCATAGTATAGAATGTAGAAAGTCAAAAAAGGGTCATTTTGAAGTTTGTCCAACATGGCAGTAGAATAGTACATTGATAATGATAATACTATAGTAGGACGAAAAATAGTGTCATAGGCTGTGTCCCAAAGTCAAGGATCCTTCCTTGGTAGGATCCTTCCTACGTCCTTCAGCGCCGCGATTTCAAAATCAGTTCTCGACATGGATGTGTCTTTGGCATCAGCACTCTGACACATATTATATATTATTATTATATTTGTGGTGGATTAAACCTGAATATTTCACTGATCCTGGCTGAACTTGGCCGCTACTTGGTTTCATAAAAGCAGCCGCGCAGTTATTTATAAATAACAATAACAGATAATAGCGGACTTTCGGTCCCTGTAAACTCAATAAAGAAATGTATAACTTTGTGAATGGCATAGCTATGTATACTTTGCACATAGTACATCATCATCTGAATATAAATTAATTAACAATAACTTTAGCGACTGAGACGCATTAATTAACTTAACCAGCAATGTATCAAGATGACGTTTATTATCTTTAGCTTAATATTCTGGCATTTGTTTATATGTTTTTGCTTGACTTTATGCTTTGAACACACGTTTTGTAAGCATAAGCATGTGTAGCATATTTGAGTTTTAGTAAGTTGAGTTTGATTTGGGATAAAACTTGACTGTTTGTTTCTGATCCTAATGTTTCCTCTGCTCCTCTGCTCCTCTGCTCCTCCTGCAGCCTGTGAGTTCTGCTTACGTGCCCTGGAGACGGCGGAGGAGAACGCCAGGAGGCTGAGCGGCGTGCCGGGCCTCAGCCTGCCTCACCCCGAGCTCTGCCGCGTCCGCCCCGAGCTGCACCAGGCCTGCCCCCAGTGCCAGGTCAGTAGGTTCCTCTACTGACTCCATGATGTTCTTTAAAACCTTTTAGTCAGGTGTCTTAGCTAAATAAAGGGGACACGCCGGACAAAAGCACCAACTTTTTTCCACATGCTCTCTATCACCATAGGTTTCAATTTTTGGTAGGAGCCACTTCATCAAGATTGCAGATCGGAGATGGCACCCATATAAAGTCTATGAGAACCAATACATCTTACAAGCCACTTAGAAGGACAATCTTGGTGTCAAAATCTACATTTTCTGGGTCAAAAAATAATTTAAAGCTATTGAGAATATCACTAGATGATTATTTGGTCCAATAGATGTGTTCATTTTTACCCAGACTGGCAACTTGCTTCAAGTGCTGCAGCAGAGAATCCTGAGCTGAAAATGTTTGGAATCTATGTTCACGGGAATCAAGGGAACGCTTTCATCTCATGTCAGATCTTGTATATACATTTTTCCCAAGAGAAAATGTATATTTTGACACGAAGATTGACCTTCTAAGTGGCTTGGAAGATATACTGGTTCTCATAGACTTTATATGGCTGCCATCTCTGATCCACAATCTTGATGAAGTGGCTCCTGCCAAAAATTGAAACCTATGGTGATAGAGAGCACGTGGAAAAAATGTGGTGCTTTTGCCTGACGCGTCCCCATTATTCTTAAATCTGGTCCTAAGCTGCCTGACTATTTTAACTTCTTCTGTAGATGATATTTGTCTGTTATAAAAGTACATTTTGTGAAGAAGTGCTCAGATCAATATGACGTATTGATTTAAAGTCAGCTGCCGTCAGAGAGGAGCGTCCACCGAGTCACTGACCAGCTGATGGATTCTTAGAGAAGTATAGACGATGCATCAGGAACAAAATCTGTATTTTTTTATATAAAACAAAGTGAAAACCTGAGACAAGTGTGTATGCTTGCTGGTTGCAGTATAACATATCTGTACAGGCCACACCATGTAAATAGGCTTGGTTTAAACTATTTATAATGGTAATAAGTTTATTTAACCCTTAATAGGGCACTCATTGAAATACTTGCAAATTCCAAATTTCAACCCTAGAGAATATTGGAGGATATTACATACTGCCAGAATGTGTAAAAACATACGAAAATAATATTTTGAGAAAAAAGTTTACGAGATTAAAGTGTCAAATCTACGAGAAAATTTTTTGCAGATTTATGAGATTTAAAGTGGTGAATCTGGGAGAAAAAAGTTGCTTTTTTCCCACTTTTTTCTCATAAATCTGCGACTTTTTTTGCACAGATTTGCTACTTTAAATCTCTTAAATCTGCTACTTTTTTTCTTGTAGATTTGCCACTTTAATCTAGTAAATTTGCAACTTTTTTAAGGACCCGGGGGAGGAGGGTAATATTTTGAGAAATAAATTTACGAGATTAAAGTGGCAAATCTACGAGAAAAAATGTGCAGATTTATGAGATTTAAAGTGCTGAATCTGTGCGCAAAAAGTCACAGATTTACGAGAAAAAAGTGAAAAAAACCTACTTTTTTCTCGTAAATTGTGACTTTCTTCGCCCACTTTAAATCTCTTAAATCTGCACATTTTTTCTCGTAGATTTTGCATTTTTATTTTTAAATGTTCTCCTCGTACAAGTCATTGAAGAATAACACGACTGTTTCTTGCAGATTTTCTTTCTAAATTTTTCATTTTTACATTGGAGGTCAAGGCCAATAAAGTTAATATTATTATATTATTATCATACTGATTGGTCAGAACAGAAATGTTTATTGCATATCAATAAGTGAGGTATTTCACTTATAATCATACTAAATAGCACACTATATATATATTTATTCATTGATTGCTGTTCATATTACTATATACAACAACATATTTAACATGGTACAATATATGTGCAATATCTGTGAAATAACCCTAACAAACTAATAAAAAAAAACCACATATATATTAATAATACTTGCCAAATAGCAGCCATGTAAGTAGTTTGTGTATATAATGTATGTATATGTTACATTTACATTTAGTCATTACATTTAGTCATTTAGCAGACGCTTTTATCCAAAGCGACTTACAGGAAGAGTAAAAAGCAAACATATGTCTTATTATTTTGTTTTTATGTCTATATGTCTTAAGAAATTAAAGTAAATTTCCCCACTGCAGGATAAATAAAGTCTTATTTTATTTATATGTCATGCAGTAGCTCTTGATTATACAAATACACAAATATAGTATACTCACAATACATATATATCTTGTTTTTGTTTGTTAATTTGTGATTTACTTCAGCTGGACGATGATGTGAAACAGCCGCCACTATTGTTGCTACAAATTAATATCTGAAGTAAATGATAAACCGTACCACTAATTAGAGATTCCAGAGAGACTGAGAGTATGTTTAATACATGTTTTAATATGTTTAATACATGTTTTAATATGTTTAATACATGTTTTAATATGTTTAATACATGTTTTAATATGTTTAATACGTGTTTTAATATGTTTAATACATGTTTTAATATGTTTAATATGTTTAATACATGTTTTAATATGTTTAATGCATGTTTTAATATGTTTAATACATGTTTTAATATGTTTAATACTTCAGGTGATGTACTGTAGCAGCGAGTGCCGTCAGGCTGCAGCGGATCAGTACCATCGGGTTCTGTGTCTGGGTTCCTCTCAGGACGACCCCGACCACCCCATCAACAAGCTCAAAGACGCCTGGAGGTCAGAGCATCTTCACACGTTTTCATTGTGAACCCCAAGATGTTTAATTCACTGTTGCCTTGTGTTCTACTGCAGTATACAAGTCCTGCACCTCTGTGGAATCACCTCAATAATGGCTCAAACATGCCTTTTCTCCACAATAACACAGTTATGATGACATGAATCATTAAAAAAAAAAAAAAAAAAGTTTAATTTCTCTGATAAATTATTTGGAAAAGTTGGAATGAAATATATCCTGCGGTTCTGTCTTATTTTCAGTGAATACGTTTGTCTCAGCAGAATTAATCACGGCTTCACAGCGTCGCTGAGGAATTCAGAATTTAATGTTTTTAACAGGATCAAGTTATTCCAAATGGTTTATTTTTGGCGATGTTTTAAATGACATAAAGACAGAAATACCAATTTTTTTTAGCTTTGTTTTGGTTGTTTGTTTTCTAATGGAAGCTTTCTTAACCTATGATGCATTCAAGGACTATTGGAAAGTTCAAGCAACGACAATAAATCAATATATTTTATAGAATGCTGTGTTTTAACCTTTGAATCAATTCAAACATGATTTAACTTTAATGAATATTCTCTGTCTCCTCTGCAGGAGTATGCATTACCCCCCAGAGACCTCCAGCATCATGCTGATGGCCAGGATGGTCGCTGCGGTCAAACAGGTGAATCTCTGATTACTTTCAGCTCCTCAATCAGCTGTTATAAATAATTTGGGCTTCAATTCATTCTGCTGTGTGTACTAATGATATGAGGAACACAATCCAAACACCTCGCTGTAGAAAAGGACCTGACATGCTGCATGAAATTCACATTTTTATCGTACTCGTCATTTTTAGATGGCTGTTAAACCTAGCTGGAAATTAACTTTTCTTTGACAAATACAGAAGTCCTAAATAAGAACGCTGGATGTGTTCAGCCACTATTTGCAGTTCTTCGTCTCTTTGTGGTTGTGGAGAGCAGAACCAGCAACTCTTTTTACCCTTTTATCTGAAAGACGGAGATAAAAACAAAGCTTGAGTTAATGCTGCACAGGGGTGTGCCATATCGTATCGTTCACGATAATATCGGTATTTTTTTTATGGTTAAAAAGAATGCATATCATGATATTGGCAACATTCCTACTTCTTGATGTAGTGGCGTAAGGTTAATATTAGCTAACAATTAAAGTTGTTTTAATCACAAAAAGCTCCTTACTCTCTGTCGTTTAACACATGCATTTTTCAAAATAAGAGCACAGTGTGATAACAGAATCCACCATAGAACTTACAAGAAGACTGTCAAAATAAGATGCCTTTAATAAAACATACAAGAACCTTTATTCTCCTTTATAAAATGTCATTAAAATATGACTTATTTTTATTATTTGCTCATACTCAAGAGTCAAGAGTATTATTTTTGTATTTGGCAACTGTTGAGATTTGCACTTCACACTACATTTTAGATTTTTATTTATTTATACAGACTAAAAAAATCATCTTTTCTGTATCTTTTTAAGTATTTTGTAATAAAGTCAAGAATGCTGCACAAAGTTAGAGGCTACAGATTGCTTCCTATCTTGATGTAAACACCACCGGGGGTTTAGTTTTCAACATCCTACAACAGACAACACTAAAATGCACTGTAATAACTAAAAGGCTCAGTATTTTTTTGTTTTATTGTGGTCCAGGCCAAAGACAAAGCTCACTGGCAGAAGCTGTTCTCCCACTTCTGCAGCCGGACGGGTAACGAGGAGGAAGAAATCGCCCATAAGCTCCTGGGAGAAAAGTTCAGAGTAAGTCATGTTATTTCTGCTAGAAATGCAAAACTGTTGAAGTGCAAAATGTATAAAGTCGGACAGTTCAGAGACAATATCATGCTTTAATGCTAATCGCGGTTGTTTTCGGCTCAATAAGCAAAATATGACGGAAGGTTTAACTCCCACTACGACAATCTGTTTCCTGCTATGTGACATTTAATGTTGTTTTTTTTTCTCCAACATTGTTTGTGTAGGGGCAGCTGGCCTTGTTACACAGCCTATTTAAAGCAGCACTTTATGATGATCACCTGACTCGGGTAAGAAACGATAATTTTAATAAAACCATTGCATGTTTCTTGATTGCATGAAGAGTATATTAATATTTTGGGGAACAGAGAGTTGATAAGAGGATTGACACCTTAGTTTTGTTTTCTTACATAGTTAACGCTGTCTTATTTACTTTTTAAATTAATTTTGATATGATTCTAGGACAAAATATACTGTTACCATGCTCAGTGGTGCTGGTCAACAGTGTTTTCGGCATATTTGGACTGATTTTTAACACTTTCATCAGTTTGCGACACACTATTATACTATGGCATTTTACATTTCTGAACATTAGTATTTACAACAACAGTATTTGAGAGTTTTTGACAATTTAGTAACTTTTGACCATATTTTGGTATGTCCAAAAATTACCCTCCAAAAAAAACAATTATAGTCTTTTAGTGAAACATATTACAGAATAATTTGGCAGAAATGACAGAAAAAAACAGAATATTATGGTATGGCCAAAAAAGAACTCTCCAGAAAAAATAAAAAATCCATACTATAGTATGTTGATTTTGGTCAAAATGACAGAATTTGACAATCTATTCCATTTTTTTTATTTCTTTATTTTCTTTGAATCTTGAAGCGTGTTGCTCGGGGCGGCTAATTCTAGCAGCTTAACAACGAGCTGTCAGCTAACAGGTTTCTGATTTTTATGTGGGTTGTTTTTTGCCCTGCTTCTTGAATCATTTTTAATATAAATGTCATCTGAAATGTTCCTTGTTTATAGCTAATGGAGTTGTAGGAAACCTTTAGCACACATGCACTTTGTTACAGGAATGATGAAGGTAATTTTTGAGAAAATGTTTTTGTGACATCTAGATTAATATCTACATGCTGATGCCCAGATACTTAATTATAACTGGAGATGCTGCAGCTGATGACCTCTGACCTCTCTAGTATTAATTATTAAATGAATGATTCTGTGTTTCAGTGGTTCGTCCCTGAAGGTTTTCGTTCTCTGTTTGCTCTCGTGGGAACTAACGGACAAGGCATCGGCACCAGGTAAACTCTCCTCTCCTTCATCTTTAACCCTCTATGGTACGCATTATGATGCCAGTTAGGAAAAAATATAAAATATTTGGAGTGTTTTTTTGTCTTATAATAGACTAAATAAACATAATCTGAAGAAATTGTGTAATTCTTTTTTTTTTTTAGTTTTTGTTTTTTTAATTTTGGGTGTTTGCGATACACAAGTATATAAAAAAGAGTTTTTAAAATTAATTTTACGATAATTTATTTAATAAACATGTGTAAAGATCCAGTAGCTTCAACAAGGTACAATACACAACATTTTAAATTTTAAAACATTGCAAAAGGAACTTTTTTAACCGTTTTCTTGTCTGAATGTTGCCTGTAGGAAAGATTGTACCATTGAACCAATGACCCATTGAAATGAATGTCTTGAACAGTCTAAGTGTATGAAACTATCAAAAATTAAGGTTTACTCCCCTATCAGTAGGAATATATTTTTTCCAGATGGAAAAGGGCCAGGAAATTATGTTTTGAGTGATTTTTTTTTTTTTGTGGTGCAAAATTGCAAAGCTGTTTCCTTTGGAAAAGTCTGCAAAATAGTGTTTCTATATGGCCTCCTGGAGGTCATGTGACAAATTAAAGCATTGCTATTGGTTCCCTATACTCTTCCCTCTTTTTTAAAGTATCACATCACTCAAAAACATGCATTGTAGACATTTG
Organism: Centropristis striata; assembly: GCF_030273125.1. Classification (NCBI taxonomy): domain Eukaryota; kingdom Metazoa; phylum Chordata; class Actinopteri; order Perciformes; family Serranidae; genus Centropristis; species Centropristis striata. The sequence goes on along the minus strand of NC_081528.1, from coordinate 37,861,444 downwards.
ACAGGCCAAAAATGGGTATGTTGTCTGAGGGCAACACCGTACCATAGAGCAGTAGTTCTCAACCTTTTTGAGTCGCGACCCCCAATTTAACATGCATGTTGTCCGTGACCCCCGCTCACTGAACACAATCTCACACGCACAGTTCAGATCACCCAAAAAAGAAACAAAATGACCAAAAAAAGGAAACAAAATGACCAAAAAAGACACGAAATGACCAAAAGAGACACAAAATGACCAAAAAAAGAAACAAAATTACCAAAAAGACACAATGACTAAAAAAAGACACAAAATTACCAAAAAAGACACAAAATGATCAAAAAAGACACAAAATGATCAAAAAAGACACAAATTGACCACAAAAGACACAAAATGATCAAAAAAGACACAAAATTACCAAAAAAGACACAAATTGACCACAAAAGACACAAAATGATCAAAAAAGACACAAAATTACCAAAAAAGACACAAAATGATCAAAAAAAGACACAAAATTACCAAAAAAGACACAAAATGATCAAAAAAAGACACAATGACTAAAAAAAGACACAATGACTAAAAAAAGACACAAAATTACCAAAAAAGACACAAAATGATCAAAAAAGACACAAAATTACCAAAAAAGACACAAATTGATCACAAAATGATCAAAAAAAGACACAAAATAACCAAAAAAGACACAAAATGATCAAAAAAGACACAAAATTACCAAAAAAGACACAAAATTACCAAAAAAAGACACAAATTGACCACAAAATGATCAAAAAGACACAAAATTACCAAAAAAGACACAAATTGATCAAAAAAAGAAACAAAATTACCAAAAAGACACAATGACTAAAAAAGACACAATGACTAAAAAAAGACACAATGACTAAAAAAAGACACAAAATTACCAAAAAAGACACAAAATGATCAAAAAAGACACAAAATTACCAAAAAAGACACAAATTGACCACAAAATGATCAAAAAAGACACAAAATAACCAAAAAAGACACAAAATGATCAAAAAAGACACAAAATTACCAAAAAAGACACAAAATGATCAAAAAAGACACAAAATTACCAAAAAAGACACAAAATTACCAAAAAAAGACACAAATTGACCACAAAATGATCAAAAAAAGACACAAAATGACCAAATAACACACACAATGACCAAAAAGACACAAATTGTTAAACACTTTAACACAGTGGAGACAGAGCTGACTTCCAAAATGATTTGGCGACCCCCAGAAATCATCTCGCGACCCCAATTGGGGTCCCGACCCCCAGGTTGAGAATAGCTGCCATAGAGGGTTAAAACCTCTGGATGTTCTCTGGCTCAGACACTTCTCTCTCTGTTTGTGCATTTCTTTCCTCTCAGCTCGTTGAGTCAGTGGGTTCATGCCTGTGATGCACTAGAGCTTCCCGGCCAGCAGAAGGAGCAGTTGGACTCTTTTATCGACCAGCTGTACAAGGACATAGAGAAAGGTCACAGTTTTATCTCAGTCCTGCAGTATTTTATGGAGTGAATTATTTTTTCTCATTTGAGCAGATTTGCAAATGTATGAGTGTTTGTTTTATTGTCTGAATGACATTGCTGTGATTATTATTATGTAACCTGTGTTCAGATCTCAACAAATGCCAGAAATTATCATCGTTTGTCTCTTCTTCTTCTGCAGAAACGGGAGACTTTCTAAACTGTGAAGGCTCTGGACTGTTTCTGCTCCAGAGCTCATGTAAGTATAGATTTATTTATTCAGGGAGGGCCAATTGAAAGCAAGCTCTCATTTCCAGTGGTGCCCTGATTACAGTACAAATACAATTTTAACACATCACACTACATATCCATAATAATATATAATCAACAGAAGCACAATAAATTCAATGAGTACATACACATTCAGAAATCATAAGATTAATAAGAATGTCTTTAAAATGATTAAAAGGAATCAGTGTATCCAACTGAAGCTGTGACAGTAAATTATTCCATTTAAAAGGAGCGAAATAAACAAAACCTCCGTTTTAACAGCAGGGATATTTAGAGCCAGTGGGTTATATGATATTATATTATTATATCTAAGAGCCAGTGGGTTATATGAACGAGTTGGAAAGTTAAAAGATCTGAAGCTCACTAGGCTCAATAAGTAGAATGGTAGTTTTTTTAGTAGTGCCTTATAAATAAACAATATACAGTGTTGCTCCCTTCTTAGAGCCAGGGAAGTCCAACCAACATTATGATAGAGGTGGCAGTGATGGGTCATGAACCCATCGCCAGGAATAAATCTAATAACAGAATGATAAATTGTATCAAGTGGTTTTAGGACCGAGGGACAAGCATACATATAAATAATATCACCGTAATCTAAAACGGATAGAAATGTGGCATAAGTATACTGCCCTACAAAGTCTAACTGCAGTAACTACGTAAAGAGTAAAACTGATAAAAACTGCTTTAAAGTTTTTTTAACGTTTTTTAACTGGCCAGCCAAATTAGTTATAGGTAGGTCAGTGATATGACACTTATTTCTACATGTATTGATGACGTCATTTTTATGCTCAAAAATCATGATGATTAATTTGACCCCAAACATGTAGTAAGTGCACCCTGGTTTTGCTGTTAAAGGTACTAATAGTAATGCAAAAACAGTGTACTTTCAGCTTTTATATTTTGTTTTCAGTGAATAAACATTTAAAAATGAATTTTGTTGTAAGTGTATTTAAAAGTGTTTAACAACTCTATTCAAATATTTTTGTATTTTAGACTTAATATTATAAGGTAATGTTATATTTTAGTCACTAATTTTATCTCACTTTTCTACTTAATTACTATGTAGATTATAATTTCCCTATCAAATAAAATTATAATTTCTAATATTGTTGTTTTCACTATTCAACACAATGAAGAAATACAAGGCTACACTGCTTTTGTTTTATATTAAAATGCGTAAATATATCCAAAGCACACCTTGGAAAGTGCAATTACTTACAAAATTTAAATCTAAAACTTTGTCACAAGATAAAACAGACATAAAGGAGTTCATTTTTAGCTATAACTCAATTTCGACCAAAAATGTAGTTACTGCAGTTAGGCTTTGTAGGGCAGTATAGCTGGTCAAAAGGCTGTTTGGTGTTCTGACCCTTCGCTTTGTCTTGCAGGTAACCACAGCTGCATACCAAATGCAGAGGCGTCCTTCCCCGACAACAATTTCCTGCTCCAGCTCAGCGCCCTTAGTGACATCACCCCAGGAGAGGTCAGCTGACACGTCTGGGGTTGGAGTGATAAATTCTGGCCCGGATAGACGGGACAGAACATCCTCTCTAGCTTTGTGTGCTCCCTTGTCAGACGGTATTAGGAGGCTGAGACTTTGAGGATTGGAGTTGGTTTGTCAAGCTGTCACAAAGATTGAGAAGCCTTGCATCTGCGTGGCACAGTAATGTCACAGCAGCCGCGCTACTTTCACAGCAAAGCTCTCCTTTCAATGCTCGCTAAGACAGCAGCGCTTTGTATGAGATTTCTCCAGGAGAAGGATAGAAGGGTAGAAGGGTAGAAGGATAGAAGGGTAGAAGGATAGAAGGGTAGAAGGATAGAAGAGTAGAAGGATAGAGCCACGTCCTGCATGAGAGGAGAAAAAACATGACAAAAACCTGAATTCTTTCTGCCTTTTGAAGAATACCAGTAGCATGCTATCTGGACCACACTGTAATAGTTGCAGGGATGGTTTGAATTTTTCTTTTATCCTCCGCCACGGTCAGTTTATCTGGCTGTGGTTTGGAGAAGCAGGCAGGAGTAAAGAACATCCTGCAAAACTTACTGCAGCCACCTAAGAAAAGATTATATCAGTTTTATGCCATTTTAAAATATTTTCACTGCTTGACCTCGCCATCAGACAGCTCTGAAACAGCTCTGAAGCAGTTGTATGTGCTTTCTTTAAAGCCACCAGAGTCCATTGATGAAAAATCATTTTACCTCTTCAAAATCCTTTCCTATTACCACCATCAACTTCTATTCTATAATGTTTTTTTGGCACTTCTGTGAAAAGGCCATTTTTAAAAAAGCTTTTTTTCGACATACAGCATTTTTTTTATTTTTATTTTTTCAAATATTTGACATACTATGGCTTTTTGTTATGTCATATTTATATTTGAGAGTTTTGACAATTTAGTAACTTTTGACCATATTATGGTATGTCCAAAAATTACCCTCCAAAAAAACAATTATAGTCTGTTGAAACGTATTACAGAATAATTTGGCAGAAATTACAGAAAAAACACCATATTATGGTATGTCCAAAAAAGAACTCTCCAGAAAAAATAAAAAAGCCATACTATAGTATGTTGATTTTGGTCAAAATGAGAGAATTTTACAATTTAGCAACTGTTGACCACTAATGCATTTTTTTTATTTCTTTATTTTCTTTGAATCTTGGAGCATGTTGCTAATTCTAGCAGCTTAACAACGAGCTGTCAGCTAACAGTTTTCAGATTTTTATGTGGGTTGTTTTTCCTCTAAATATTGCCCTACTTCTTGAATCATTTTTAATATAAATGTCATCTGAAATGTTCCTTGTTTATAGCTAATGGAGTTGTAGGAAACCTTTAGCACACATGCACTTTGTATATGTTTTCTTCAAAGCCACCACAGTCCATTGATGAAAACAGTCATTTTACCTCTTCAAAATACTTTCCTATTACCACCATCAACGTGCTATTCTATAATGTTTTTTTTGGCACTTCTGTTAAAAGGCCATTTTTAAAAAAGCTTTTTTTCGACATACAGCATTTGTTTTTTTTGTTTTTCAAATATTGGACATACTATAACTTTTTGTTATGTCATATTTATATTTGAGAGTTTTGACAATTTAGTAACTTTTGACCATATTATGGTATGTCCAGAAATTACCCTCCAAAAAAAACAATGATAGTCTGTTGAAACTTATTACAGAATAATTTGGCAGAAATGACAGAAAAAAACACCATATTATGGTATGTCCAAAAAAGAACTCTCCAGAAAAAATAAAAAAAGCCACACTATAGTATGTTGATTTTGGTCAAAATGAGAGAATTTGACAATTGAATCCATTTTTTTATTTCTTTATTTTCTTTGAATCTTGGAGCATGTTGCTCGGGGCGGCTAATTATAGCCAGCAGAGTCTATTGATGAAAACAGTCATTTTACCTCACAGAATACTGGAGCTGATTCAATCGATCAGTTAGTGTTATTGATTCAATTCAATTCAATTGGCTTTATTGGCATGACGTAACAATGTATATATTGCCAAAGCAAGCATCAGAAAAAAAGATAACAAGATAAGGAAAGCAATATTTACAATAAATTATTATAATTCTATTATTCTTTCTTTTTTTCTTTTTTCTTTTTTTTTTATCTTTATTGAGGCCAACAGGTTACATACAACATAGGATATTTTTCCTTCTTAAAAAAACAAAACATAATTTCTCTTCTATGTACAGGTTCCTGATACATAGGAAAAGCAAAGAAAGGAAAAGAAAACTAAATCATAGAAAGGATAACCATCAGGATTTTCATTCGTTTTCTTCCCAGGCCCAATTTTTTAACATTTTTATGTATTAACATTATGAACAGTTCGAACATTAGAGGGAGTTTCACTTTAATTCTCTGAAATAAAATAAATAAAGAAAAAGGGACATGCATACACATAGATAATTACAACAAGACAAAAACAAAAAATACTCAAACAAAACCTGATTTTAGGCCTATATGATCAACATACCCAGTCCATTTAGACCATATTCTAGTCTATTATTAATTTTAAAAGAAAAGAAAAACTAATAACAATAAAAGAAAGCAATATTTACAATCAATATTGTATGTATTGTGTGACTTCAAGGATTAGTCCAGATTCACTGAAGTCACACACAAACTAACCAAGTGATGCAGCATTTTTAAATTATGTTTTAAGACATAAAACATGACATTTAATAAATAGTGACAAACATATGAAAAAGCCACATTTTTGTATATGCCTATGTGAACTTAATACTTTTATTTTATTCAATATTGTCAAGAACTTAGGTAATTATTTGTAATTAGGTCAGTAATATGTAATTCATATATGTATATAGATATAGAGACCTGTTAAGGGGTAGGACTTGATAAGTTTTTTTACTTCTTCCTACTCCCTTTCCAGCTTGCAGAAAGTGTCTGTTTTCTCAATTTTTTTTTTTTTTTGCTTTTTTTTGTTTTGTTTTTTATTTATTCATTACGGAAGCCCTGAACCGCAAGTGAAGAATTTTTTTTTTGAGATGTTATCTTGTTATTTCGAGATCATATCTCGTTATTTCAAGATAATATCTCATTATTTCGAGATAATACACATATGTAAATTTTTACATTTTTTTTTTTTTTTTACATAGGTGTGTTATCTCGAAATAACGAGATATTATCTCGAAATAATGAGATAATATCTGAAGAAAAAAAAATTTGGAAGATTTTTTTTTTTTTAATACTTTTTTTACATATGTGTATTATCTCGAAATAATGAGATATTATCTTGAAATAACGAGATATGATCTCGAAATAACAAGATAACATCTCAAAAAAAAATTTCTTCACTTGCGGTTCAGGGCTTCCGTAATTCATCTATTAATATTTAAACTTGTTTTTTTTTTTTACTTGCTTGCATGTTCGAAATAAAGACAATCAATCAATTGTGTTCTTTTCAAGCTCAGTTCTGCTCCTTCAGACACTTCATCTAGTTTGTTTTCTCCATTTTTTTCAGGAGATCTGCATCAGTTACCTGGACTGTTGTCAGAGGGACCGAAGCCGTCACAGCAGACACAAAACTCTGAGGTAAACATCTGTAATAATCCCTCAATGATTCATATCATACTGCTACTAATTCTATCTGGATCAATAAAAAGCCTTTCAGCCAATAATAGGGAGTCTTGGTCTACAGCAGGGGTGTCAAACTCAAATACATAATGGGCCAAAATTTAAAACTTGAATAAAATCGCGGGCCAACATTGAACAAATAAACCTTTTAATATTTACCAAACATGTTTTGCTTTAACATTAAATATGGAACCAGCAACGCTTATAAACATACAATATATAACTAAATAGTGCAGACATGCAAAATCAAATTTCAAATAAAAAACACATCAATGTCATTAATTTATTAAATAAAAATCGTATGCCTCTTTTCTATTTGCATCCTTCTGATTTAAATATCAAAATAAACTTTTTCAGCAGGTTAATAAATTCTGCCTTTCTTTCCTCCATTTTTGGGAAGGGGTAGCTGGGAGACAGCTCTAGCTTGAGGTTGCTATGACGACTGTCACAGAGGAGCGTTTCTGGGTCCTGTCCTGATTGACGCGCCAAAACAACAGCAGGGCATTGTGGGATTTGTAGTATTAGCGGTAAATGCGCCGTGTAATACCGGCGGGTCAGCTTTTATAGTACAATAATAAGATAATAATTTGGTATTGGCCCGCGGGCCAGAGTTTGACACCCCTGGTCTTAGGTCTGATGGTTACTCCTCATTGATCTACACTACTGGTCAAAAGTTTTAGAACACACCAACTTTTCCAGAATTTAATTGAAAATGATGCAGTTTAATGTCTCAGTGTACTCTGAAATTAATGCACATTTGCAACATTTAAAATTCTTTATTGAGCATGATAGTGTTTTGAAAGTTAAAAAAAAGATTCAAAATCACATTTTATGTTGGACTAAAGGACTAAAAGACACAAAATGACCAAAAAAAGACACAAAATGACAAAAAAAACTCCAAAAGACACAAAATGACTAAAAAAAGACACAAAATGACCAAAAAAGACACAAAATGACCAAAAAAAGACACAAAATGACCAAAAAAAGACACCAAAAGACACAAAATGACTAAAAAAAAAGACACAAAATGACCAAAAAAAGACACCAAAAGACACAAAATGACCAAAAAAAGACACAAAATGACCAAAAAAAGACACAAAATGACCAAAAAAAGACACCAAAAGACACAAAATGACCAAAAAAAGACACAAAAAGACAAAAAGACACCAAAAGACACAAAATGACCAAAAAAAGACACAAAATGACTTACAAAGACATGAAAAAGAATTCAGAAATGGACAAAATAGCCCAAGACTCCATAGAGTTAAGTTGTTAACCCATTTCTTGTTCCCTGAAAAAGGCCTACTTGTATAATTCTGAAATGTACACTATTTTCCAGTTTTGGTTAAGCTTACCTTTTTTTATTTACCTCTGGCAGTTCACCACTTACCTTTGGACCCTTTCAAGCTGTTCATTTGACTTGAACTGCTTGAATTTCAATAAAAAACTGGAAAAATTGGGGTGTTCTAAAACTTTTGACCGGTAGTGTATATCACTCCATCTTTCTCTTCCACCCCAGTGTTTGGTGGAGTAGGTAAGTCTATTCTGCATGTCTCTGTCAGAGTTTTTGCAGCTCCATGTGCTAACTCTCAGCCCTGAGAAGGTGTGGTTGCACTCCAGGTTGGTGGTGTAATAAACACACTCTAAGCATTAATTGAACCCTGAGCGTTAAACACATTCCAGCGTGCAGCGACACATTCTCAGAACAGCGACGTGTAAAATGCTTGTGATTAATTTCAGCCCTTGTTAGAGGTGCAACAATGTGACAGATGGAGCGTTTTCTTCCCAGGGAGAACTACCTGTTTGTCTGCTCGTGTCCAAAGTGCGTCTCCCAGATGGACGAGCTGGACGTGACATCAGAGGAGGAAGAGGAGGAGGAAGGCGAGGCAGAAGGGGAAACAGAAGGGGATGAGATGGAAGATGAAATGACAGATGTCTGATGAAAGACTTAAAGCCCATATTGTTCTCAGCCATTCCCTGTCCTGCCACCACGCTAAGCATCATGAAGCCCTGAGGAATAAAAAAACACCAGTTCAGACTATGAGCTGCTGCATTTCACCACAACTGTCCAAACGTGTGGAAAAATGTCTCAAATCACCACATTTCACTCATTCTTTGTCTGGTTTTAGAGTTCGGCCACAGAACGGTGACAGGTTTCACTCTGCTTCAGCACATTGAGTTTAAATAAAACAGAGTCAACAACAAAGCTCTGCTAGGCCTTTTTACACTGCTACCAGGTGTTTTCTTTTTTGTAAATTTTATTTATGCAAAGTTTTGGCACATATATATATATATACAGACACATACAGTACAATAAACATAGAAAAAACCCAACCGAGAAAAAAATAATTAAGATAAAAGTAAACAAACAGATAAAACAAAACAGAAGCAACAGACAGCCAGCCACCACTTCAATCATTAACGTAAAAAGAAAATGTGCATAAAAAAACATGTCGGTCCAACAAAATGTCCCCAATTGTCCACTCGCATGAAATGAAAAGGCCCGAGCCAGAGGGGAACAGCAAAGTCTCATAACCCAGATACATATCAAGAAAAAATATACAATATATATATATATATAACGTATATTTATATACAATATAATATAATAAAAAAAATAATAATTACTTAATAAAATAAAAAGAAAGCAGTGCGTTCAGGTACCAGTTTGAGGTTTATCTTTTCTAATGTATTCAATAAAAGGGCCCCAGATCTTTTTTCACCTATCATGAGAATTAGACAAAGAAAATCGAACCTCCTCGAGGTGTAAACAGGAAACCAGATCATTCAGCCACCTTTTGAAGCAGGGAGGAGAAGCAGACTTCCACTCCCTTAGGATCTGCTACCAGGTGTTTAATGCTGAAATTTCTAAACCGCTTATCAAATGTGGATGTAAACACCTTTTTAAAAAGGGACGTTTTGTGAAAATTTCCCATTTTCAATGCTTCTGCACACACATTTGGGAATGTGAAGAGCCTGCCAGCCCACAGACTGTGAAATAAGACAACACAGTCAGTTTTTTTGCACTGCAAAGATCAGGAAATTAGATTTTTACTGTGGATTTGGCTCCCCATCCTAAAGCTCATACAGCCCATTTAAACATCCCGACCCACAGCTTGAGAACTTTAACTAAACGGTTAAACTGAAGGCTGGAAAACAAACAATGGCTTAAAAAACTGTAAAAAGTTCAGCAGAGCTGCAGCTTCATCAAAGCTGAAAGTCACTACTTTACCCTCACACGTGAGACACATTTTAAAATAAAAAAACCTTTTTAAATATTGGGTTTTGAAGAAAGTTTTTGTAATTAATTAAATTGTGAAAATAAACTTTTACTCCCCATTTTTCTGGGGATCCCCTCAGGGCCCCCTGGTTCACAACCACTGGAATAAGTCACATTTTGCCTGATATTATCATTTAACTCTCCCTAATGCTGACTCAATGGGGGAAGATTTACATTTTAGAACGGCAACTTAAAGTCATTTTTAATTTGATTTTAATCTATCAACTTTTTTGAGTAATTGCTAAATCAATTTGTCAATAAAATGACAACAAATAGTCAAACATACCTGTATCTATATACCAAGATGAAGTTTTAAAGCTTCTTTTATTGTCCCACCAACAGTTTAAAACCTGAAAAATAGAGCAAAACTTAACATTAGATTAGTTAAAACCAATGTGTGGAAGTAGAGCCAAAACCAAACTGCTCTGTGTCTGACCTCCAGCTCCACTAAACTTTATGATAAAAATCATTTCTTGTTCCAACTCTTAACTCTTTATCAGGTAAATAACTATATTTGGTAACTTCAGGTAATATTTCGAGAAAAAAGTTGCAAATTTATTAAGTTAAAGTGGCAAATCTACAAGAAAAAAAGTCAGATTTAAAAGATTTAAAGTGGCAAATCTGTGCGAAAAAAGTTGCAGATTTATGAGAAAAAAGTGGGAAAAAACAGCTTTTTTCTCACAGATTCACCACTTTAAATCTCATAAATCTGCAAAAAATTTTCTTGTGGATTTGCCACTTTAATCTCGTAAACTTTTTTCTCAAAATATTATTTTCAGATGTTTTTTTTTTTACACATTCTGGCTGTATGTAATATCCTCCAATATTCTCTAGGGTTGAAATTTGGAATTTGCAAGTATTTCAATGAGTGTCCTATTAAGGGTTAAAGTGGTGAATCTGGGAGAAAAAAGTTGCTTTTTTCCCACTTTTTTCTCATAAATCTGCAACATACGAAAATAATATTTTGAGAAAAGTTTACGAGATAAAAGTGGCAAATCTACAAGAAAAAAATGCGCAGATTTATGAGATTTAAAGTGGTGAATCTGCGAGAAAAAAGTTGCTTTTCCCCACTTTTTTCTCGTAAATCTGCACATTTTTTCGTGCAGATTTGCCACTTTAATCTAGTAAATTTGCACCTTTTTTCTCTAAATATAACCTGAAGTTACCAAATATAGTTCTGTGCCCGATTAAAGGGTTAAATGAGTGTGATTAAGCAAAGGTCAGCTGGTTCTCAGGTGTTTTTCTCCACTTTAGAAGTTTCTTACATGACTATGCATTACTGTACTGAAGAGGCTTTTTATTTATATTCTGGTGTAATTACAGTCTTGTCATATAGGAGGCATCCAGCCAGAGAAACATAGTTTGATGTTCCTGCAGTGATCTGTGGGTTAAGTTAAACCTTACTTAATGCATTATGGAGACCTTGAGTGGAAAATTGCTTTGTCAGTAAGTGTGTGTGCCCTTTGTTGAAACTGTATTTCAAACTGCCGTTCCACATGAAGGAAACTGCAGCGGCCGCCCACACATGAATCAATATTACAACGACTGTAATCACAAATCCCAATATTTTCAGTTACTCCACAAAGATTGGAAATATTGAATGAGTTATCCCAATTTTCTCAGTTGGCATTCAGCAGCGTGGCACGGCAGAACAAGGCTTTTATTTGTAAGTCACACGAGTGTGATTTAAATATTCTAACAGCAGCAAACAGGAGCCTGGCAGTTGTCATTTTTACTACTTGGACATAAACCATTGAAATTGGATGTCTGTTGAGTCATTCATCTGGTTTACACACCTCCTGCCTTTGCTACAGAACACTGTACTGGGGAGATATTTGTTCAGTCTTTGCATATTAAATACACATCCTTAGTCAAATTGTCTGCCAAAGAGTGTTTGTTTCTGCACTAATCATTGCTTTTTATGGCTCTTTCTCTCCAGACAGCCTTTAAACATGACACATATACATCTACAGATCTCATTTCATATCGTTAATTAGCAAATGGATTAATTGAAGTATTATACCACTCAATCACTACTCACACTGACATTAAGTGCAGTCTAATTGGTGCAAGCAGATCCTGTCTACACTGTAAAAAATGTCTGTAGATTTTACGGTGAAAAACTGCTAAACCATGACAGTAAAAGACTGTAAAATGATAAATGGGTTAATTCAGTTTCAGTAACAATGAAACACCGTAAATATATATATATATATTTTTTTTTTTAAAATACATTACATATTTACAAGCCATCATTTTTGCATTTATATTTTAAAGTACTTTTTCTCACTGTTAAATGTACTAAACACCATATCTCTAACAGAAATATAATGTAATATTTAATGGTAAAATCCTTAATTCATGCATCATTTATAAAGTATTTTCTTATCAATTATATGGCAGAACAGCATTTCTTTTTATGGTAGAATATGGAATAAAATGGCCATCTTAAATGGGAAATCAACAGTGCTAATATCATTTTTCCACAATATTACAAAAAGTTGCACCGTATTTATTACGGTAAAGTTCTGGCAACCACAGCTGCCAGTTTTTTACCGTAAAAACATTTTTTTTTACAGTCTACAGTAAAAGGCTTCGGTCAGACTGCAGCCTGAAGACCCAAATCAGATTTTTTCTCCCCTCTGCGTCCTGCATCTGATCTTTTAATGACAGTCTGAACGACACAGATCCGATTTTTTCAAATGCGATCCAGGCCACTTGGATCTGTGGTCCTGAAACCGATACATACCTGATCTTTTGACATGCGACTCCAGACTGAACGGCCAGGTCGCATTCATCATACATAGGCTTCCTGCTGGCGGCCATGTTTTCCACTACTTCCGTAAACACTGAGCACGTTCCTACCAACTCTTAACTCTTTATCAGGCAAAGAACTATATTTGGTAACTTCAGGGAATATTTAGAGAAAAAAGTTGCAAATTTACTAGATTAAAGTGGCAAATCTACAAGAAAAAAAGTAGCAGATTTAAGAGATTTAAAGTGGCAAATCTGTGCGAAAAAAGTCGCAGATTTATGAGAAAAAAGTGAGAAAAAAGCAACTTTTTTCTCCCAGATTCACCACTTTAAATCTCATAAATCTGCACATTTTCTTCTCGTAGATTTGCCGCTTTTAGCTTTTAAACTTTTTTTCTCAAAATATTTCATGTTTTTTTTACACATTCTAGCAGTATGTAATATCCTCCAATATTCTCTAGGGTTGAAAATGAGTGTCCTATTAAGGGTTAAAGTGGTTAATCTGGGAGAAAAAAGTTGCTTTTTTCCCACTTTTTTCCACTTTTTTCTCGTAAATCTGCGACTTTTTTCGCGCAGATTTGCCACTTTAAACGTCGTGTGACGTCGTCGTGTCCTCCAATGTGCATGCGGGACACTTTTGGTACGTTTAAAGTTCACACTGGAGATCACATACAAGTCGCATGTAATTGGAAATGTGCAGAAAACCTTGCAAAAAAATCCGAATTGAGCATTAAGCCCTGCTGTCTGAACAGCCATCTACTGTACGCTTGACATTTCTCTATTAACCTTTTTCTCAGTTTACTCCGGTCCCCAGCCGTAGAAACACTTGAATCACATGCTAATTCACCCAGGATGCACAAAAGAGAAGTGTGTAAAAAAAAAAAGAACACATGATGTTGATGAAAGGAAGCACACCTGGGACGCTGCATGGCGGGAGGCCGGACCTCTGGACGTCCCCTCCAGGTGAAGCTGTCCTCCTCTGAAGCCCTGCCAGCAGCGCTGCAGGAGCTCTGGGTAACTTTGGAGCGTGGTCTTTGGTGCTGCAGGGGTGGAGCCGGGCCGGGCTCATGTTCGGGCCTCAGCGCCACACGGCTCGGCCCGTTTCAAGTAGAGGAGAAGCAGGAGAGGTCAGAGGTCAGAGAGTCAGTCGGCCCTGAGAGGAGGGGGCTAGATAGAGGCTCATCTGAGGACTGAGGGGGAGGAGATGAGGGAAGTGTTTGAGGAAAAGAAGAAGGAAGTGGAGGGGAGGGAGGGCTTTAATTACTATGCAGAGAAAGAGTCCTTTATTCTCACTAACAGTGCAAAACACTTCATATACATTTCAAAGACCACAGCGATCTAAAAGTGGCGTATTACTGTCACCATCACATCAGGCTGATGTGGAGAGAGACTTGACTCTATTTAAAGAGATAAAAAGGAAACGCTTTATATTAAGGTCCTTGTAATAACCATTAATTAACAAGTAATAAGGCCCTTGTAAGTCCTTACAAGATGCTTATTAACATTATTGTGTGTTTATAAGCTTATATAAGTGTTAATAATGGCATTACAAACACCCATGACCCACCCATTATGTCTTTGCCATGCCTTTATTAATCTTATTTTGTTTGCTTATTAGGGCCTCGGGGCAATCTCCCCAGCACTGGTCCCTACAGCAATATCTGTAGGGACCAGTGCTGCACTACTGTTATACTGTGGATTTCTTCTTCTTCCTCTTGTGGACGCAATTTCGTCCCGCTACTAGTCCTACAACTTGAAGAGTTGCAGGACAAATTATATATCAAAACGTGCGGTTTGATCGGGATCGGTGTGCTATTACTTTTCTCTACAGAATACGAATTTTTCGATGTAAGTCGCGAAAAACTGCCCAAAATTTTGCATTGAAATGAATGGGACGGCCGAAAAAGAACAATAATTGGAGATTTTTAAACGTCTACTTCTCCGGCATAATTTCACCTAGAGACTCCATTTAAACTTTAAACAGTAGACACAAGTCTTGTGTATCGGTGTATTAATCCACGTTTCGATAGGTCATATAGTTTTTTATCAATCCCTGTTCAATGACCATGATCATTTTTGGAGAAATTCTGAGATTATAATGGGTGTGTATTGCACGGAATGTTCGTGTCACAGTGTGTGACATCATCACCAGAGTGTAGAGGGAGAGAAAAAACTGTCAAAAAATAAATTTTAAAACTGCGCTCCAGGCCGCAAATTCCACTCTACAGAAATAATTTATACATAGAAACGTAGGAAAATTAGTCTTCTCACTCACAATCCTCTGGTAAAGCTGTCAGAGTTATAGTTTGGGCGTAGGACGCACAGATGATCCACCAACACCACCAACAGCCTCATTGGCTCCCATATTAAGAACGCAGGAAGATTTCTGAAAAAGGGAGATGGAACAGTTTTTTTTAGATCGCTCTAACAAAGCTATTTTTTACAGCTTATGCTGTAAGTGTGCACACTCCTCACACATGCATACATATGCTTCAAACACACGCGCGCGCGCGCGCGCACACACACACACACACACACACACACACACACACACACACACACACACACACACACACACACACACACACACACACACACACACACACACACATTTTGAGGTTAAAGGCCATAGTTTGAAATCTCTGAAGAATCTCATCATAGTGTACACACACTGGCAGTAGCCCCCGTGGCCCTTTCAGAATTTCCCCAGAGGAAATTTTCTAGTTGATATTAAAATATACTTTATTGCTCATCTATTATAAGTTAACTATAAGTTAACTATGCTTTTTGCAACTACCGGATCTAAAGCGAGAACAATGCCTTATTACTTGTTAATTAATGGTTATTAAGGACCTTATTATAAAGCGTTACCGATAAAAGATTGGCATATTTTTCTACCATGTTAACGTTATGTGCAGGAGATATGTGACCCTTGATATGTCGGGCTGGACGACACATTGCTTTATCAAAAGCTTGTTTTTTTTTTAAGCCTGAGATGCTCATGAAGTCTTGCTCCGTAAATCGATAAAGTACAATAAAATATGATTTTACAGTCAGGGTCTGTAAGATGTGGAATAGCTCAGTGGTTCTTTTTTTATGTCAAGGCCCCTAAATTGATATAGATTAAGTCACGGACCTCCATTTGATACGATTTCGCTCGAGGGACCTCCATCTGAAAGGATTTTGGTTGTTAGATATGATTAAGATCAGAATTTTATAGTTGACAGCTGTGAAAAGTCAGTCTTATGACTATTACACACATTGGGCTCCCTTCTATATATATATCTGACATCAGTATTTGGATTATGATATCTGTAAATGTCCACAGAGACCTCAAATCACATGAAGTGTGAAGTTACATGAGGTGATAATGATCATTATCACCTTGTGAACTAGATAGCTGCCTTCACAGTTACATGTTACAGATTCAACATAACAGACATAACACGGATTTGAACACGGGTTTGAGGAATGTTTTTGTGCTTCATATTTTTATTGATGTGTATACAAAAAAAACCCAGAGGGACATACCTACATCAGGGTCCATTGGTGTCTATCACTTCCAATTCTTTAGTAGAATATAGGGTATAATCTTCCGGATGACCAAAAATGCCAATGTGTGGCGAAGTGTGAATAGTTCTAGAGAATACCTGAGACATGGTGTTGAAGTAAATTTGCCAAAAGTTCGTCAGAGCTGGACAAGAAGAATGTTTTTATAATGGTTGAGAACCAGTGAAATAACTAAAATGATAACATTCATTCACTTACATTCATTTGAACTGTTTTAATTCATTGTTGATCTATACAATGGCAGAGAATATTAAAACATACCTGTGACAATCTCCCAAAGACGAGGATGGTGTGTTCAAGGTCTTTTTTTTTATTATTATTATGTTTATTTTCACATAAGACAAAAAAGGCAAATGTTCACATTAGAGAAGCTGAAACCAAAAATCATTCTTGACTTAGTTAATTAGCAAAAATAACATTTCTGTCAACTACCTTTTAAAAAAAAAAAACTCATAGCGGAAAGTCATTTTTCTTTAAAAAAAAAAAAAAAAAAAAACTAATGAAAGAAAACAGTCTGCTGCCTTAACCCTTTATCAGGTAAAGAACTATATTTGGTAACTTCAGGTAATATTTCAAGAAAAAAGTTGCAAATTTACTAGATTAAAGTGGCAAATCTACAAGAAAAAATATTGCAGATTTAAGAGATTTAAAGTGGCAAATCTGCACGAAAAAAGTTGCAGATTTACGAGAAAAAAGTGGGAAAAAAGCAACTTTTTTCTCCCAGATTCACCACTTTAACCCTTAATAGGACACTCATTGAAATACTTGCAAATTCCAAATTTCAACCCTAGAGAATATTGGAGGATATTACATACTGCCAGAATGTGTAAAAAAAAAACATACGAAAATAATATTTTGAGAAAAAAGTTTACAAGATTAAAGTGGCAAATCTACGAGAAAAATATGCGCAGATTTATGAGATTTAAAGTGGTGAATCTGGGAGAAAAAAGTTGCTTTTTTCCCACTTTTTTCTTGTAAATCTGCGACTTTTTTCAGGCAGATTTGCCACTTTAAATCTCTTAAATCTGCAACTTTTTTTCTTGTAGGTTTGCCACTTTAATCTAGTAAATTTAAAACTTTTTTCTCGAAATATTACCTGAAGTTACCAAATATAGTTCTTTATTTTGATACTAAATCCTCCGTTTGAAACGATTCACAGCTCAGTTCTTCATGTTCCGTCCCACTGGCTCCGGCCGCGCTGCAGGATTTATTTGACGGCGTTGAGGTCTTGAACATTTCTCCCTGCAGATGAAAGTGACGTTGCTGGGCAGCTTTCAGTGTTTCTGCTCGGTTCTGTTGACAATTTGAACCATTTGGATTTTTCCAGAAGAAATGATTTCAGCAGAACTGAACCACAGAAATCTCAAACATTGATCAAAAGCAGCAGGTCACTCAGCAGCCATGTTTGTGTTCTCTAACTGTATTTCTCTCTGGTGTTTATTTTTATGCACAGTGAGCTTAAGTGCAGTAACCTTCTCCAGGTTGGCTCATTTCATACGGAGCAGTCATTCATCATGTAGCTGTGTCGGAGCGCTGCTCTCCGTAGCAGTAACCGATCCGGACAGCACTAATGTAGGTGGCAGATTGTTTCCATATGGGGCCTGTTTTCAACCAGAGTCACTTTTTGGGTCTAAAAACCAGCTTCTATTTCACAGTTTGCCCTCTTCCAGCAAGAATGTGAAACAGTTAGACAACTTTCACACCAGCAGACATCACAACACAGTCCAGCCTCACCTCGCCAGATAAATCAGCTGCAGATTGTTGCAGATTCTCAAATCTCAAATGCATATTTATTGAAGGGCAGCTTTTTCGAAATTCAAGAAAACTGGAAGATTTAACCCTTTATAGGGCACTCCTGGAAAATGTCAAGCCTGAAGTGTTATTAGAGGATATTACAAGACTTTTTGCAAAACGTTTCATTTTTATATTGCAAATCGAGGTCAATGGAGTCATCATTATTATTAATAATGCCGCAGTTTGAGAATCTCCTTCATAGCTAGCTCTGGTTGATCCAAGTTCCACTCAGAAAACAAGTATTTTGCTCGCCGTCTTGCTGACAGGCTGGATAAAGCATGAAATCAGACGTTTAATACATCTGTATCTTGATGTATTTATTCCGGCATTGTTTTGATCAGACTATTGCATTGAAATCAGAGCAACATTTATTTTGGGTCCATTCTGCTGTATCAGCAGCTTAGTCCTGATCACCCTGAATTTCGTTCTGAAAATAAACATTTTAAAAGTTGTTTGCTTTTCAGAGCTTTGTGTACCTGCAGGTGATATTAGGCATGATGGTGTTTGGTTTTGTTTGTTACATATCTGGGACTC
Source organism: Centropristis striata (assembly GCF_030273125.1). Taxonomy (NCBI): domain Eukaryota; kingdom Metazoa; phylum Chordata; class Actinopteri; order Perciformes; family Serranidae; genus Centropristis; species Centropristis striata. The sequence continues at coordinate 37,842,658 of NC_081528.1, read as the reverse complement.
ACAAAACAGGTATGTAGCAGCAAGAATAGTTATATCGGTTGTTGACAGAAGTTACCTTCATGGAAGCAGTTTTTTACATGTTTAGTCATGTTGCACAGCAGCAGTAACATGAATATACACAAACTGTGGTCATTTTTACTGGGTGCTGAAATGAAAAGCACAAGGTTCAACAATATACAGCGATGCATGATTAAACAGTGACCTGCAACAGACATGTTGGGCTTGTTTTTAATGGAGCTGATTGCCAGAAATTGAAAATGGTTTTGCTATGTACAGTAACTGAAGCAGACTTGAGAGAGGGGAGTGTGCAGTCAGTGACAGTATAAAACACTGAGAAAAAGAGAGAAAAAAATCATAATCTGAAGAGATGGTGTGTCAACTACCTTTAAAAAAAAAGTCATACAGGAAAGTCATTTTTCTTTAAAAAATAAATAAATAAATAAATAATGAAAGAAAACAGTCTGCTGCCTTAACCCTTTATCAGGCAAAGAACTATATTTGGTAACTTCAGGTAATATTTTGAGAAAAAAGTTGTAAATTGACTAGATTAAAGTGTCAAATCTACAAGAAAAAATTTCGCAGATTTAAGAGATCTAAAGTGGCAAATCTGCACGAAAAAAGTTGCAGATTTAGGAGAAAAAAGTGGGAAAAAAGCAACTTTTCTCTCCCAGATTCACCACTTTAACCCTTAATAGGACACTCATTGAAATACTTGCAAATTCCAAATTTCAACCCTAGAGAATATTGGAGGATATTACATACAGTGGTGTGTTCTTTCTGATGTACAGGGACTATCTACTGAACTGAACTGAGTCATTTGAATCAGCAAAGTGATTTGTGATCAATCTCTCCAAACACTATTGTGGCTGTAGAATAGAAAACTGACCAACAACTGATGGACTGGGGAGCAAACATCATTTTTGATTAGAAATACTAAGCCGTCAAATTCTCCTTTTCTGAACATTTTTCCAAGAACAGTGAAGGAGCTAATAAGGGTCTTTGTGTTCTTGCAAGGGTATAATTTCTGTCCTTTACTTTCCCTTCCTGGTTGGAGGTCCCTAGAACATGTGTGCATTTAATTTTCACAAAAAAACCTCCCAGTTTGAGGCTCGGACAATTAAAACAGAGCATTGTGCTATATGTGAAAGAGGTCAACTGTGATCAACTGTGAATGCCTGGATGAATTCTTCCTCTAAGGTCAAGCCAGACATTCCCACTGAGACCAAACATGGTGTGACTCATGTAGTGCAAATGAGGCATTTGAAACACTTTGGCTATTCAGCTTTATCTTTCACTATCTCACTTTCACATCTCTTGCAGGACATTCAACACATCCTTACAGGGTGAGGCTAATGCTTTCTTTTGGCTGTGGCATTTCAAAGTCCGGGATGCGAAGGACGGGACTGAATCCAATTATGTGAAGCTTATTCTTGCTAGTCAGATTCATAAGCATGCTAGCAAGATAGCGTTGCTAGATAAGACACTTTTCAATATGAAGAGCTGCTCTCACACCCTGTGGGCAGCTGGTTGATGGACTGTTCATCATGCTAAAGGTCACATTCATGAAGCAATTACAAAAGGAATCTTTTCAAAGAAAAAAAGACACAAATGAGATGAGACAATTCGGATATTCAGACAGATTTTTTATTTTTCATTTAGTTTCATGAGATGAAGGCTGCTGCATTCACAAGAAGACAAATTACAATATACAAAATAATTATTCATATTTTAAAGCCACTTTTAAAGATTAAAGTGGCAAAATATGAAGTTCCATTGACAATTTATCGAAAAAAGGGTACTCTATCTACTCTATCTCTTCTTTAATAAAAAAATCTGTCTTTAATTAACACATCTTAGTGTGACACGGAGCTGAGAATTGTATGAGGATATTATGTACATTAAAACTATAATTGCTGCCTCACGGATGTATGGATGTATGCCTCCCATAACTACTCAAGTTGTAGTTTAAATTTGTGCCATCTGTGTCAACAAACGTATTCAACTGAATGTGAAATATGTTGCCAATCAATATCGTATTGAGCAATAATCTTGTCTCATCACTTAAGCAGGTCCCTAATATAATAGTATATAATAGTATTAGATATATATTAAACAATGATCGTGTTACGGTAAAATGGAGGATTGTCTATTAAGTTTACAAATATCAGAAAACTGGAAAAATGCTCATCATAGTTTCCCAGAGGCCAAGATGACATATTTAAAATGTTTTTTTTCAATCAACAATCAAAAACCAACATATATGCACTATTAAAACATAAAACTAGAACATTTTAGCAGAAATTTTGACAGTGTGCTCGAGTTTCAAAATACAGCCGTAAGTTCCTACACTGTAAAACCCAACTTTTGTTTCAACTTAAATATTTGAGTTTCCATGCTGCGAAATAATTTTATGTCGAGACAACAAAGACAATGTAGTTAACTCAAATGAATCTTGCTATTTGACCTAAAATTTTAAGTTAAAATTACTTTTTGCACAAATATTTGTTGTATTGAAAAGGAAAAAATAGTTATAATAAAAACAAGCAACATTGGGTTTTACAGTATAAAGACCAATTATGTGCATGCATGCAAGTTGCAAAATAAAAAAACCTGACCGCCAATAAGGACTCTCTTATGGGACTTTTTCTTTATTTTACTGTTGAAATGCAGTCTCAATATTATAACAGGCAAGTATAAAAAATGTATATGTAAATGTATAAGAATGAAGACTTTTATTAGCACCTTTCAGGTTTTGGCAGTCTACTGAAACAGATTCCAACTCTTCCTGTGATTAAAGTTTTCTTGTGTATTTAAACTTAATCTATAAAAATATTGTTGCTTTGTGTGGCTTTTACTTTGAAGGACAGCCTTGTCCTGTTGATCTGTTAAGACACAAGTAGCACTAAGGTTTTTATTCTCAAAAAGTAGTGAAATGAAATTTCATGTGGCGGAAGATCAAGAAATAAGTATCTGAATTATTAAATCATCAACACTTGGGAAGCTGGACTTTTAAATGTTTAGCAATTTTCCTTGTCTAATAAAAAACAAACAAATAAGCGGTTGTAATAAATAGCTGACAATTAATTGTGATGATTAATTGTCTAGTCGTTTCAGTTGTAAAGTCTTGAGCATGTTTTCCTTCCAGCTGTCACTTATTGATCACTCTATTGGCTCCTGGTTTGTGGCGCCTGTGAGAATTTTGTCTTCCAATCAATCTCAAAAGGAAAATGCCTGCTGGTGTCTGAAGCCTCTGTTCAATATTTATGGTCTCCACATTTGAATTCAAAAGAAAAGATTCTTCATCTGCAGATTTCACTGCAATGAAATGCTCTGCGTGTGAAAGTGAAACCCCTCCCCCCCGTCCTTCATCACCACGTCCCCTCAGGACACGCTCTGACCAGCGTGGGGAGGACAGGAAGCCCATGCCTAATGCTTTGTGTAGTTATTTGAGTTCCTCACAATTTCCATTGATTACACATAAAAAGACCACGGAGGACCTGGTCCCACAAGGCCCTTTCATTATGCTTTCAGGGTGAGATAACCCAGCGAGCATTTTCTTCACACATGACGAGTTATATCCAAGTTTGTAATGTCTGACTCCTAAAAAAAAAAACCTTCATGCACACAAAAACCACATTTGGTATGCAAAGGTTGACCTTTTGATCATTTTCAGTGTAGTTTGTTATCAAATTTTCAACCTGGTCTCACAGAAATCCGTGGAATAGCCACGGATTTTGCTTAACTCTAAATCCGTGGAATAGCCACCGAATCACTCAAATTTCCGTGAAACTGACACGGATTTGGCTACAATGCAAGTTAATGACAGTCATATCCCATGGCTATTCCAAAATACAAAGTGATTATGTACATTGACACAAAATGACCAAAAAAAAGACACAAAATGACCAGAAAAAGGAAACCAAATGACCAAAAAAGACACAAATTGACCACAAAATGATCAAAAATGACACAAAATGACCAAAAAAGACACAAAAAGACCAAAAAAAGACACAAAAATAACAAAAAAAGGACAAAATGACTAAAAAAAGACACAACATGACCCCAAAAAAAGACATAAAAATACACAAAGTGACTAAAAAAGACACAAAATTATCAAAAAAGACACAAAATGACCAAAAAAGACAAAATGAACAGAAAAAAGACACAAAATGACCAAAAAAAGGAAACAAAATGACCAAAAAAGACACAAATTGACCACAAAATGATAAAAAAAAGACACAAAATGACCAAAAAAGACACAAAAATAAAAAAAAAAAGACACAAAATGACCAAAAAGACACAAAATGACTAAAAAAGACACAGAATGACCAGAAGACACAAAATTGACACGGACACGGATTTGGCTACAATGCAAGTTAATGCCAGTCATATCCCGTGGCTATTCCAACATACAAAGTGATTATGTACATTCACTGAGTGAATATTTAGAAAATAAAACATATATTTCTTGCTAGAAATGTGATCAAAATCCATTTTTATGCAGAAACTAGGTCAAAATATTGATTTTTTTCACAAAAAATGAGAGAACTGTCCGCCATGTTTTTTTTGTTCTGACCGCCGGGACCTTAAAGGTCACGTGACTTGGAACAAACCAATAGGAAGTTCCAAAAAAGTGCTGGATCCTTCATTCCCATAATTCAACGCAGCAGCATATTTCCTAAAGTTTCCCCCCCAAAAAGACACAAAATGACCAAAAAAAGACACCAAATGACTAAAAAAAGACACAAAATGACCAAAAAAAGGAAACAAAATGACCAAAAAAGACACAGAATGACCAGAAAAGACACAAAAATACAAAAAAAGACACAAAATTACCAAAAAAGACACTAAATGACTAAACAATCCCACAAAATGATCAAAAAAAGACACAAAATGACCAAAAAAGACACAGAATGACCAGAAGACACAAAATTCACTCAAATTTCCGTGAAACTGACACGGATTTGGCTACAATGCAAGTTAATGCCAGTCATATCCCGTGGCTATTCCAACATACAAAGTGATTATGTACATATAAAACATATATTTCTTGCTAGAAATGTGATCAAAATCCATTTTTATGCAGAAACTAAGTCAAAATATTGATTTTTTTCACAAAAAATGAGAGAACTGTCCGCCATGTTTTTTGTTCTCCGGGTCCTTGAAAGTCACGTGACTTGGAACAAACCAATAGGAACAAATATCCATGGAATAGCCACGGGATATGACTGGCATTAACTTGCATTGTAGCCAAATCCGTGTCAGTTTCACGGAAATTTGAGTGATTCCGTGGCTATTTCACGGATTCCTGTGAGACCAGGTTCAAATAAACATGATTTGAAGAAATTTTCAATTTTTTGGGGGGATGTTTTTGGGGTTTGTTGCCCAAAGGCAACATTGTACCATAATGGTCCACAATAATTGAAAAAGTGTTTTTTTTTTAAACATAATTTATACATAATTTGAACATTATTTATTTAATAAACGTGTAAAAGATTCAGTAGCTTCAAAATGTTTTTAACCAGTTTCTTGTCTGAATGTTGCCTGTAGGCAACATTGTACCATTGAACCAACGACCCATTGATTGATTTTAACATTATTTAATTAGAAAATAAATTGCATGAAACTATTGAAAATGAAGGTTTACTCACCTATCAGTAGGAATATATTTTTTCCAGATGGAAAAGGGCCAGGAAATTATGCATAGCTATGGCATAGCTGTTTCCTTTGGAAAAGTCTGCAAAACAAGGTTTCAATATGGCCTCCTGGAGGTCATGTGACAAATTAAAGCATTGCTATTGGTTCCCTAGACTCTTCCCTCTTTTTTAAAGTATTGCATTGCTCAAAAAGATGCATTGTAGAAATTTGACAGGCCAAAAATGGGGATGTTGCCTGAGGGCAACACTGTACCATAGAGGGTTAACCTGGATATTAGAGTTCTTTTGTGCAAAGACAGAAAGTGTTCCCTCTTTTACTTCGTATGAAAACACTTCATTTTGAGAGCACCTTGCTTCAGGCTACAATGGCCATTAACTCCTGAGTATTACATGGACTCAACCCAAAGTCACCATATCCATGACTTGTGGACTCTGTCGTGCTGAAGGAAGAGAGGAAAGAAGAAGAAGAGATGGAGAAATTGCCTTTCTGAAACAGAGATGGTCCAAATCAACATGCAAAACTTTCACAAAGTCAAAAAGAGAGACTGGATCAGCAGGATTTCAAAAAGCCCGAAGCGACCTGAGCACCTCTCTCTCTCTCTCTCTCTCTCTCAGCCCCACAAAGTATCACCCCCTCCCTTGTTATAGAAATAAAAAATATATTTCCCATCACATTAAAGAGAAACATCTGTCACTTCAGGGGCCTTCATCCAACGTCACACTAAACAGGTTTATGTAAACAAAATGCTAAATGTCTCCTGAGGAACCAGAGCAGAATTATGGCGTTGGGTCTGGGATTTGTTGGGAGGATCCCACCACAGAGCTTCAGACCTTAATCACATTTCCAGCCTGTGCTCACATCCAACCTGCCGTCTTGGCGGATTTTGCACCTCTAAGCGCAATCATGAAACTTTTTGGAACGGCTCAGTTTCAGACAACGGAGGCCTTCAGAGGCTCATCCGTCTAGAGCAGCTATTCTCAACCTTTTTTTTAGTTGCGACCCCCAATTTAACATGCATGTTGTCCGCGACCCCCGCTCACTGAACAGAATCTCACACGCACAGTTCAGATCACCCAAAAAAGAAACAAAATGACCAAAAAAGACACAAAATGACCAGAAAAGACACAAAATGACCAAAAAAAACACACAAAATGACCAAAAAAAGACACAAAATAACCCAAAAAAGACACAAAATACCAAAAAAAGACACAAAATGACCAAAAAAAGGAAAGAAAATGACCAAAAAAGACACAAATTGACCACAAAATTACCAGAAAATACACAAAACGACAAAAAAAAAAGATACAAAATGACTAAAAAAACCCACAAAATGACCAAAAAAAAAGACATTAAGTGACCAAAAAGACTAAAACACATGAACACTTTAACACAGTGGAGACAGAGCTGACTTCCAAAATGATTTGGTGACCCCCAGAAATCATCTCGCGACCCCAATTGGGGTCCCGACCCCAAGGTTGAGAACTGCTGGTCTAGAGAACGAGACATTCACCGCTTCACACTGTCAAAAATGTCTGTAGATTTTACGGTGAAAAACTGCTAAACCACGACAGTAAAAGACCGTAAAATGATGAATGGGTTAATTCAGTTTCACTAACAATGAAACACCATAAATGTATATATCAGCCAAAACAGTATTTTTTATAGTTTCGTTTTTTGAAACATACATTACTCCACTGTAAAATACTTTATTCATACAGTAAAAAATGTAATAAACTGGCAATCTTGAATGTAAAATCAACTGTGCTAATATCTTTTTACCATAATATTTTTAAAAAGTTGCAGCGTATTTATTACGGTAAAATTCTGGCAACCACAGCTGCTGGTTTTTTACCGTAAAAACAACAGGTTTTTTTTTTACAGTGCATTGAAGCACCTGATGCATTGATTCATCCACGATACACTTCTTCTTCTTCTCTGGAGGATTGTGTGTGTGAAACTGAGTCATGAGGGAAATTCATGGCACACAGGTGTTCTTGTTGTGTGCTGTGAAAACGCTTCCATTTAAATGTTTTATCTGTTCATTTGGTGAACAGACGTTAGCTGTAATAGGAAGCCGCGGTGTTAGATAATATGCTTATTGTGCGTTCCAGCCTTGACATTGCTTAGTAATTAGATGATGTCCTGAGGAGATATTGATGACTGACAATATCTGCTCCAATAAAAGAGGCCCAGCCTGTAGCACACGGCCTAGGAGGTGCAATAAAGTCAGATAATTATTTATTCGTATATAAAATTTGGAACCTGGTCTCACAGGAATCCGTGGAATAGCCACGGAATCACTCAAATTTCCGTGAAACTGACACGGATTTGGCTACAATGCAAGTTAATGACAGTCATATCCCGTGGCTATTCCATGGATATTTGTTCCTATTGGTTTGTTCCAAGTCACGTGACTTTCAAGAACAAAAAACATGGCGGACAGTTCTCTCATTTTTAGTGAAAAAAATCAATATTTTGACTTAGTTTCTGCATAAAAATGGATTTTGATCACATTTCTAGCGAGAAATATATGTTTTATTTTCTAAATATTCACTCAGTGAATGTACATAATCACTTTGTATGTTGGAATAGCCACGGGATATGACTGGCATTAACTTGCATTGTAGCCAAATCCGTGTCAGTTTCACGGAAATTTGAGGGATTCCGTGGCTATTCCACGGATTCCTGTGAGACCAGGTTGGTTTATTTAGTCTGTTTTAAGACAAAGAAACACTCCAAACATTTTTTTCCTAACTGGTATCATAATGCGTACCATAGAGGGTTAATAATTTCTGCTTAAACTTGCAAAAATGCTATTAAACTGTCCTAAATGAAAATAGCTCCAGGTCTCAGATGATTCTCCATCTTCATCTGCTGGCTGCACTGAATTGAATCACAGATTTTGCAACACTGCAGTGTTTGTTCAATTGTAATGGGGATGGCTCACACATTGTAGAGGAAGAGAAGTAAAAACAAAGGCCTCTCTCATGGAGCTGGCGCTCTATTTGTGTGGCTGGTTGAAGAGTCTTGAGACACCAGAGGGAAATCCACCAGACCTTCAAAGGGCCGGCGCAGCGGGGCGTGTTGGCAGCCGGCTGGTTTGGACAGCTTGCATACCTTACAACACAGCCCAGCTAACTGTCTAGCACAGGAACACAGCATCACCCACTATCATGGAGGAGCAGAGCACATATTCACACATTTACAGCCTTCATTCACAACCAAAGGTCCTTATACTCCCGGGGTTACCTTAGCAGTCGCCATTTGGTGAGTGGTTGTGATTAAAAGTGTGTGAAACTAGTTAGCAAGAAGGAAGAAATGTCTAAAAGTAGCCAAATACAGAGATGCTTGAACTGGTTTGCTAAAAAGTATTAAATAAATAGTGAAAAAAAGTGAAAAAATAGAAAAATGGTTGAAATTGTGAACTAAATGTATCAATACATGGTTAAACATCTCAAAATAGCTGATAAAGGGTTGGTTCGTCTGAGTATTTCTTTAGTGAAAAGGCTAAAAACAGCAGTTATATAGAGTTTTGCAGGAAAGAGTCACAAAACTCAGAAACAGTCAACATTTTGGCGCTGTTTTTTGGTTAGATGGCTTAAACAAAGTCTGAGGTTAACAAAAGATTCAGAGATTTTTATGTTTCGTTTTATGAATAAAACATAGCACATGGAGGCCACCAGGAAGTGCCTTAAGCCTGCAATCCACCGAAAATTCCAGCAGGGGGCGCTAAGTTTGGCTGCAAAAGAAATCTGCCCATTCATTTCAGTGTAAAATTTGAAAACTTCTCACTTGATTTATTACCTCAGAACATTTTTTCAGGACAACACTATGGTCTCAATCGCTGGTAAAAAATCATCTTCAAGACAATTTGATGTCAATAGTTCTAATAATGGTCCCATTTAGAAGAAAATAGAAGATAAAGAATCGTATGATTTAGGGCGGGGCTACCTTTGATTGACAGGTCACTGACAAGGCGAGCCGTCATCAGGAGTGAAGCAGAACAATGCGTATCCACGGCAACGAGTCAATAAAGTTATATATAACGTTATATAGATAGAAAAGAGGACGTTTAGCGGTTTGGTCTCATAACTTTGACCCTTTCACTGTATTTCCACTTAATGACAGTTTATTTGAACGTTTTGTTCATTAAATGTCTTGTTCAGTGTTTGGTTGGACTAACAGACACTAACATGCATTTTGTTTTTGTTTTTTTGCTAGCCAAAACTAACATCCCAGTTAATGCCCCTGCACAGTCCAGAAATGGTCTGCTCCCCGTATCGGAAACAAGATGGAGATGCAAGATGGCGACAAGTGTAACGCTGAACTCGAGGCTTCCAACGGGCCACAAACCAACTGGTGACGTCACGGTGACTAGCTCCATTATTTATATACTGTCTATGGGTTAGACTTTGTAGGGCAAACAATTGACACATTGAATACATAGTGAAAAAGGTAAAAGTAGCTGATAAATGGTTGAACAAAGAGTTAGCTAAAAGTAGTGGATAAATGGTTGAAATATTTAGCTGGAATAATAGATACATGATTGAAAGAGTTAAGATAGTTAGAAGAAAGTAATAAGTCATTGTTGCTGGAATGCAAATTTCATTCATATTTTAAATGTGTGAAAACTATTCAAACAATAGGTACATCATCAATATAATTAAATAGTTTGAAGTAGCACATCACATATGTACTGTACAGCATAAGACAGATATTTATAAAGAGCACAAGTGAATTAATAAATGTGTACACTCCATTTTTTCCATTCAAGCCCACAGTCTGTCTCTCTCTCGCAGGAAGCCACTGAATTATAGATGCAGAAACAGGAAATTCCTCCCTCTCCCCTCTGTCACTCAGACTCCGACCTTGCACTAAATCAATTAGTAGTGCTGCAGGCAATCAGCGGACCTCCCCGGAGACTCTCTGAATGTTCCCTTAATTCATGAGGGCCTCTTGGCCCCTCTCTCCACAGCCCCTACCTGATGGGTGGCTCATACAAACAGGACAGTCATTTCACGCTGTGCAAATCAGAGAGCGGTCGGTCGGGGTGAGATGGTTTTGTTTCCTCTGCTGTGCAGCTTCCTGTCTTCTTGTCCACATTAAAGCTGGTCTCCTGGTGGTCCTGTTCCACTCTGTGACCACTGTGAAGGTCCCTCTGTGTCCTCTGGGCGGGTTTAGTCTTTTATAGAGCTGCTTCAAGGCGAGGGCAGATATAAAAACAACTGATGGTGTGATTATCTTGGCTGAAATTACCAGGATATATTATGTTGATGATTATTAAAGCCGGAATGGAGTTAAAGATAAAACCTCTGTTGTTTTAAATCAATATGTGCTGACACAATTAATCGATTTGTTTAAGGTATCAACTACTAATTAAGCATTTGAGCAATTTAGCAGGGAAAAGTGCTTATGTTTGCCAGTTTAAGCTTATCACATGAGAAGATTTGCTGCTTTTATTGGAGACTGTAAGGAGTCAATAATAAAAAAAATGTTTTCATTAATTCATTAGAAAATAAATTGACAAATCATGTTATCCAACCATGAAATTGTGGAATAAGATATGCATTTTTAAAAACTTTTAATTATGAAGAAAATATTTATTTTCTCAATTAAACTAATAATTACGTAACGTGACCGTCAAAACCACACATTTAATTTATAATATTAAAAAACACGTTTGAGGAGCTGAAACCCAGATAAAGATTCAGGTTATCAGAATTGTTTTTATCAATTGCCAATTAATTTAATCAATTAATTAATAGCCAACAGTTTAGCTCTGATGATGATTAATTATTCTGGATATTGAACCTTACTCATTATATGCAGATAATTCTTTGTAGGTTCATTACAACAAGTGTCATTTTATACATTGTTATGAATATATGATGTTGCCTAAATGTTTATTAAAACTTTGCATGAACAATAAATGTCCACCAACATTATCCTCCATGAGACAAGACTACACATTTAATTTATAATATTAAAAACACGTTTGAGGAGCTGAACCAAGATAAAGATTCAGGTTATCAAAATAGTTTTTATCAATTGCCAATTAATTTAATCAAACAATTGATCAATAGACAACAGTTTATCTCTAATTATGATTAATTATTCTGGATATTGAACCTTATATGCAGATAATTCTTTGTAAGTGTCATTTTATACATTGTTGTGAATATATAATGTTGTTTAAATGTTTATCAAAACTTTGCATGAACAATAAATGTCCACCAACATTATCCTCCATGAGACAAGACTAAACTCTGCACAGGAAATAATTTCACTCTCTGAATGAGTACATGTTTCCATCAATTACATTGCAATGGAAAAATTATGCAAATTATTGGCAAATAGCACACATTAGTTCTGCTAATTACACATATTGCTGGATTGCAATTCTTCCACGCTCTGCTCCAAACTTTCTGGGCCGTCTTGGCGTTTCCGTTGGGGAACCTGACACTTTACTCCTCCAGCTTCCAGCCATTCACTGTTTATCAGCAGGATCAATGCAGCATCTGTGTCTTTCTCCCCACGAGACTCTGTGGGATGTAATCCCTCTCCAGCCGAGCGGATCCTGAATCTTCCCATTCACTCCGGCTCCCCAGAGGACATGGAGGCACATTTCCCATGGAGCTGAATAACTCTGCATGCTATATACGAAATGTATCGCAGGACGATTGTTCCATAAAGTAAAGCTCACGGCTCAGATGACCTTGCATCATTATTAGGCGTGCATACATTTCTTGAGATGTTAAAGTATGATCTTTGGTGAAAAAAAACAAACAAATCTAGAGTGGAAAGCTTTTCTTAACAGCTCTTCACATGTCGCGCACAGCAGGGAAATAGATCCGAGCTCAGATCAAACAAAATGCTGCAATTTTCTGCTTTTAACTGGGATTTCACATTGATTTCCCTTGTTCATATTTCCCTGATTACGTCAATGCAATTCTGAGATGAGCAACTCACCAGGGAATAACCATACGGCATACGCAGAAATAAACAAAGAGGTGTTCTGGGAAATTAACCCAATTACAATGTGAGATTTAATAAAGCACATTTAAATAAATCCACTTAATACGTCAAGCAAGGTAATGACCACATACAGTAACATAGAATAAAAGGTAACACTTTACAATAACCAACTAAAAAATGTTTATAGATGGTTTATAAACCAATTATTAACATTTACAAAGTGCTACACATATTTAATCTTAAAAAAATGTCAACCAATATCTTAAAGGTATATGAATAATTTCAAAAATCATTAACCTACTTAATATGGTGTTAAAAATGTTAAAATTAGTGCAACTAAAACTATTAATAAACTATTAATTGTGATTTAATTGTTTGTTAATAGTAAAGTAACTATAAACTTACATTAATATCCCATCTGTTTGTCATTTATAAATGATTTAGTTAGTTAAACATTAATAAATTATATATTTACAATTCTAAATTGTCTATATACGGTTTATAAATGATGATTAAACATTAACAAACTATCGGTTTACCATTTATAAATGATGGTTATTGTAAAGTGTTACCGAATAAAACAATGTGGTGAAAGGGTCATGTTAAAAATGTTGGTAACACTTTACAATAACCATCATTTATAAATGGTAAACAGATAGTTTATTAATGTTTAATCATTATTTATAAACCATTTAGAATGGTGAATAGAAAATGTAATAATGTTGAACTCTGATTTATAAATGCCAAATAGATTACTTTACCATAATCAAGCATAATTATTAGTTTATTAATAGCTTTACACACATTATAACATTTTTTAACACCATATTAAGTATGTAAATTATTTCAAAATGATTCTTATACCTTTTAAGAAATTGCTTGAAAACATTTAAAGATTAAATATGTATTGAATTTTGCAAATGGTTAATAATAATTGCTTTATAAACCATCTATAAACATCACTTAGATGGTTATTGTAAAGTGTTACCAAACTGTTTTGATTTTGCTTATGAAACTGGCTTATATAACAGAAAGGATCACAATGATTTTCTCACATGACATTTATTTTTACCATGCAACCTTCTTTCAAACCTCAACAGCATAATGAGACCAATTACCACCTAAACTAATGGATATTACATAATTGTATCAATTATCTTTGATTGTACATCCACTTCATCAACACTTCTATCAAGCATCTGCAGCTCTCTGATGTAAAGGTGGAAAGAAACGTGGAAGTCTAATCTTTATTTATTCTGCTGCTGGTTTTTAAAAGCCTCCAGTCTTCTGAAGACTTATGGAACCACTAAGTGGTCAAATCCTACCGAGGAAACAAATAAAGTAAATAGTGAAATGAACTCCGGTTCAGCTGGGCACTAAAACTCTCCGTCTGTTGTCTATTTATCTGCTGGATGATGTTATTATTGCTTTATGATTTCCCCGTAGGTGCTCCTTGAGCTTTTTTTTAACAAACACCATACAATATTTACTCTCATCCTTCATTAAGAACTCAGCTTCCATAGTTGCAGCTGCAGGGTTTATTTAAAGGTGTCTAGAGGAGTGAATCACACGTTGCATCACGATATTATATTATAATGATTCTTTGGACAACAATACAATATTTGCTGATATAACAATGTTTGCCAAGATATGATTCAGTTCGAATCAGGGGCCGTTACAGTGTATGCCCATTTAAAATCAGTTACATTAACCCTTTATCAGGCAAAGAACTATATTTGGTAACTTCAGGTATTATTTAGAGAAAAAAGTTGCAAATTTACTCGATTAAAGTGGCAAACCTACAAGAAAAAAAGTTGCAGATTTAAGAGATTTAAAGTGGCAAATCTGCGCAAAAAAAGTTGCAGATTTATGAGAAAAAAGTGGGAAAAAAGCAACTTTTTTATCCCAGATTCACCACTTTAAATCTCATAAATCTCCAATTTTTTTTCTCGTAGATTTGCCACTTTAATCTCGTAAACTTTTTTCTCAAAATATTATTTTCATATGTTTTTTTACACATTCTGGCTGTATGTAATATCCTCCAATATTCTCTAGGGTTAAAATTTGGAATTTGCAAGTATTTCAATGAGTGTCCTATTAAGGGTTAAAGTGGTGAATCTGGGAGAAAAAAGTTGCTTTTTTTCCACTTTTTCTCGTAAATCTGCGACTTTTTTCGTGTAGATTTGCCACTTTAATCTAGTAAATTTGCAACTTTTTTCTGGAAATATTACCTGAAGTTACCAAATAAAGTTCTTTGCCTGATAAACGGACAGAAATAATGTGTATTTCTGTTTTTTTTTTTTTGTGCAATTGAAATCGTGAATTTACGCAGTTTTAGAAATGTGACTCCTGATGCGTAAAACAGCAATTTTGAAAGATCTAATCAGCTTAATGTACATGTATGTTTAACCATGGTGATGTCTACCAGCCCAAAGTAAAATCAGCTTTTATTACATTGCCTCTTTAATGTAATGACGTAATGATTTTTTTTGCCATTTTGATTATTGGATATCATGTGAAGCAGCTGCAGAGAGACAGGACTCGGCTTTTAGATTAATGAGAATACTTCAAACAAAAGAAATCTAAATGGTGTCAGTCACAAAGTGTCATCCTTCATGGAGGATGGATGGTCCCAATGTTTTAATCTAATGAGGTTCCTGCATCGGCAAATTAAATACGTGCAGGCGTACATTCTTAGTAGATTACTTAATTTGAACTATGGTAGGGCAGAATCTTCTGGATATAGGTATATGTCCACAATAATAAACATTTTCTCATAAAGCATGCTTTCTGATAATTCAATAAACACATTATAAAGCCATTGTATACTCCATAGTCTATGTTAGCAAAATAGCAACAAATTGCATAAATCTGAATGCTGGTTTTCAAGATTGCAATATGTTGTAATTTATATAGAAAATTTAGATGTTTAAATCGTTTTAGAAAATATTTTTCTTCATATCACCAGCTCTAATGCGTTTAACCCTTTATCAGGCGAATAACTATATTTGGTAACTTCAGCGGATATCTAAAATGAGCAATAAATGGCAAATCTACAAGAAAAAAAGTTGCAGATTTAAGAGATTTAAAGTGGCATATCTGCAGGAAAAAAGTTGCAGGTTTACAAGAAAAAAGTGGGAAAAAAGCAACTTTTTCTCACAGATTCAACACTCTAATCTCATAAACTTCTTTCTCAAAATATTATTTTCGTATGTTTTTACACATTCTGGCTGTATGTAATATCCTCCAATATTCTCTAGGGTTGAAATTTGGAATTTGCAAGTATTTTAATGAGTGTCCAATTAAGGGTTAACAAAAACCTTCACAATAACAGAAGAAGTGAATAGGGGTGTGACGATATATGGATCTGTATGAATGTATTGATTCAGAGCTAAACTATCCAACAGCATCGATGCAAAGTGAAAACCGATACATATGGTCGTCTTTAAGATATGCTTTTACTTTGAAATTCCACCATTATATTCTTGTCTTTAAAAACAATTCACTGATTTTCATTCAAATGACTGGAAGAACTCATTAAATAATATCTTAGTTGCTTTTATGTGAGTTGATATTAACCCTTTATCAGGCAAAGAACTATATTTGGTAACTTCAGGTAATATTTCCAGAAAAAAGTTGCAAATTTACTAGATTAAAGTGGCAAATCTACGCAAACAAAGTCGCAGATTTACGAGAAAAAAGTGGGAAAAAAGCTTTTTTTCTTTTTTTTTCTCCCAGATTCACCACTTTAACCCTTAATAGGACACTCATTGAAATACTTGCAAATTCCAAATTTCAACCCTAGAGAATATTGGAGGATATTACATACTGCCAGAATGTGAAAAAAAAAACATACGAAAATAACACGTTGAGAAAAAAGTTTACGAGATTAAAGTGGCAAATCTACTAGAAGAAAATGTGCAGATTTATGAGATTTAAAGTGGTGAATCTGGGAGAAAAAAGTTGCTTTTTTCCCACTTTTTTCTCGTAAATCTGCAACTTTTTTTGCACAGATTTGCCACTTTAAATCTCTTAAATCTGTGACTTTTTTTCTTGTAGATTTGCCACTTTAATCTAGTAAATTTGCAACTTTTTTCTCGAAATATTACCTGAAGTTACCAATTATAGTTCTTTTACCTGATAAAGGGTTAAACTCTACTGCCAGGCCTTTATATTGTGCCACCTAATTTCTTGTTTTCCTTCAGTCCCGTCATAAATAATACGGACACTAGAGCTTGCCGCCAGGCAACAAATGTCAGTATGGGTTGCAATAATTTCTGCCTCCTCTCTCAAACTTTTCATAGGCAAAACTATGAATGAGAACAATGTGCATAAATCTCAGTCGTTGTGAAAAAAGTTTTAAAACATCCTCTTAGTGGAAAGACAAATAGTAAAGCGTGTTATATTGCAGTGATTTCCAGCTCAACCATGAAGTGAAGCACTGTGAGATGTGTGAGTCAGTTATTTATTAAAGCAGGAGGGATGACACCTACAGCAGATTGCCTTATTATTTATAATGCTCGCTGCACATTATGTGAGAGGTTTTACAATGACAGCTTATGAGAGCACCACGGTGAAGACAGGCAAGTTAAAATCATGACACATTCATTGACGGGGCATTTATTTAGGCTCTGTATCCGTTTGGAGTATTTAGGATAATGTCTGCAGGTTCATCTGTATGTGCAGTCCATGTATTTATTATCAGAGATACATGATTCATGTATTTTGAGGTAAAATATAATAAATTAACCCTGTGATCAGAAACATCTTCATTTATAAAGCCACTAAAAATGTTACCAAGACTGCAATAAACTCAATCAAGAGCTGTAGGCAACCTAGTCTCACAGGAATCTGTGAAATAGCCACGGATTTGCTGAACTCAAAATCCGTGAAATAGCCACGGAATCACTCAAATTTCCGTGAAACTGACACGGATTTGGCTACAATGCAAGTTAATGCCAGTCATATCCCGTGGCTATTCCAACATACAAAGTGATTATGTACATTCACTGAGTGAATATTTAGAAAATAAAACATATATTTCTCGCTAGAAATGTGATCAAAATCCATTTTTATGCAGAAACTAAGTCAAAATATTGATTTTTTTCACTAAAAATGAGAGAACTGGTCGCCATGTTTTTTGTTCTGAACCTTGAAAGTCACGTGACTTGGAACAAACCAATAGGAACAAATATCCATGGAATAGCCACGGGATATGACTGTCATTAACTTGTATTGTAGCCAAATCCGTGTCAGTTTCACGGAAATTTGAGCGATTCCGTGGCTATTCCACGGATTTCTGTGAGACCAGGTTCTCTGTAGGATATGGGGGTCAAAACAGGATTACAAGACAGCAAATTTATGCATAATAACATACAGAATGTAGGGCTGGGCAATGAATCCAAAAGTAATTAAAACCTATATTCTGAACCTTCGGCAATCCACAACATGGAGGAGAACTCAAACACTGAGCCGACTCAGCAACTTGAGCTTGTTCCCACATAAAAAAAATGCCACGTCCGACATTTGGACAGTTTGTCTTTAGGGAAGACGACACCAAACAAAAAGAAATCACGTTTCTTGCAGCACATTTACAGTTTACATTTGACTCATTTCTTTTCTACTGTTTTAGAGAAAATGATCTCTACTTTGTGACATTTTTATTTCAAGCGATGCTTTGATTTCAGTTTAAAATTTTCAATAAGTAACCGCAAAATAATTAATCTGTGTGTGTTTTTCACATAGATATGCACTCTCAGAAATATCCCAGATTTAATAGTTGAGCATATTTACAGCAGAGACCATGTCAGTGAACTATGAGGACAAAATATGATCAGTTATTAATGATATGTAAGGTCATAACACCTAACAGAATGTATAATTTTTAATGCAATGACCCATGAGACGAAACCAAAAGCTGTCTGTCTTAATTATAGTTTGCTTGAGATCACCAATTTGGATAGCTGACCTTTATGATGTATTTACTATATACTGTACAATTATTTGAATATATTTACACCTATTTTTGTAACTGAGCTGATTGATGCTCAGTAGTTTACCCAAAATGAGGTTACGAAAAAAAAAAGAAGTGATGAGTGAATGGTTAACCTGAACCACAGCGAGCGAGGCATCCCTCTGCCATAACCTTCATCTCTAATTCATAATGTAATGCGATACACAGCACACAACATGGAGTTCATCATAGAGCATGGTACAGTGCAATATTCATGGGAACCTCCGGCCGGTATAAGCAGCACAAGGCGATGAGAACAGCCTCCAGAGCTGAATAGTGCATGAGGTGAAGGTCTGCCTCGGGGGCCCAAAGACTGACTCTCCACTTGATGCAGAAGCTGGTGAACATATATATATATATATATATATATATATATCCTACACATGGCTCAAACTACTGAAAATGAATGATCACATATGGAGAGCATCAAATAATCAGCCTCTTGGTACTTTCACCTCGCAACAAAAACCTTCACAGCTCCTCCTTCAGCTCCCAGCTGCTAAATCCTCTGTTTATCATTTTCGACAAGTAGCATAATCATACCAACAGGACAGAAACAGAAACAGCAGCTTGTAAACAGCCTTGTGAATTTCAACAGTTGCATTCATCCGCACTGCCAAACAGCTAATTTCATGAATAACTACTTGGATGGAAGTGGGGCTCATTACAAACTGCAAATTCATTTTGCTGCTGCAGACAGACTCGGACCACTCTGCAGCCTGTTAAATAAAGACACAAGGTAAATTGCAACATCAGCTTGTTTGAGGATTAATGAAAGCGATGATGACTTCAAAGAGCTTCAGATTGAGTTCATTCTGGAAATGATGTGAAATACACTGCAATAAACCAGATGCATGCACTTTTGCACTTTTGTGTCGCTCTTTAACCCATTAGAACCCAGACCCAGTAATCCTTAAAGGAAAATTATGGCGGATATACCACAGACCAATTTGACTACATAGAACACATTTATGATGTTTAAAAAAAAAAAAAATACTACCCCTAAATGTCAAAGATCTGTGATATGACATATACGTTACATTGGGCGTTTATGGAATTTATGTTTATGATATTTCTTATTCTTGAATGAATAAACTAGACACCCTTTCTGCTTAAAAAATCACAAATTTGCCTTTTTCTTTGCATCTCCACAACATATATAAAAATTGTGACATTACTAGTGCTGTTAGACAACAATTTCCATTTCAGATTTGTTTTAAGTAACAAAATAATAATAAATAAATAAATAAATAATAAATATAAATAACACTGCCTCATTTGACAGCTTCCCAACAAGCTACTGTAGCTGTAGAACACTGAAAAACACACTTATGTACTTGAGAAAACATACATGAACATTACTAGAACATTTAAAATGTTTGTGACACCCGTGTCACCATAGGTTCCTATGGGTTAACAAGCGAGACATAAAGTGAAAATAATAAAGCGGGGTAGCTTGTGAGATAACAGCCATAGTAATAGGTTTCCACTTCTAGAAATAACTCTGCTGCTGAGCTGTTTGCTTTACAAGCAGCATGGAGAACAGCCTGGTTCCCCTTTTCACCTCTAACCTCTCCAGGTTTTGCCTTCTAGTTTGGCTAATTGTCTGGTTTCCCGGGGGACGAACACAAACCACCGACATGGACGACATCAATGATCTGGAGTCAGCTCAGGTCAGCCTGAACACAGAGACATGAGCCTCAATGAGCTCCATCTCTCACTGTCACACCAGCATTATGTTATTAAGCTGCATGTTGACTACAAACTGCTTTTTGTAGAGTTTTCATAACAACATGGAGCTCTTAAGGGAGAAGGAAGAGAAGCTGTCTACATATCACTCAGAGAAACTTTATTTTCACTGCTGCCAGCACGGCTCTGTAGGCACTACAGCTCCTGAAAAGCCTTTTATATTATCACTCTTTCATTTGTCAGTTCATCCAAATATACACACTGCCTGAGAGATACAGTCAGAGGAGATATTGGTGGAGTTGTCCGTTAAAACCACTTTATTCTGGCTTTGAATCAGCCTGGTTTCTTCAAGCTTTTTGACCATTTGTAATAATGAAACATTGACTTTAATTAAAATTATTTTGTCAACAGGTTCCACGAAAGTGTATTATGTTAGTTAAAAGCGAAAATGTTAAGTTCATCTAACTTCATGAACTTGTATTACATTAACACAATGTGAATTGACCCAACTACACTCTAAAAAATGTCTGTAGATTTTACGGTGAAAAACTGCTAAACCATGACAGTAAAAGTCCGTAAAATGATAAATTCAGTTTCAGTAACAATGAAACACCTTAAATGTATATATCAGCCAAAACAGTATTTTTATAATAATATTATAAGTCATCACTGTAATTTTTGCATTTATCTTTTGTAAAAAATACTTTTCCTAACTGTTAAATGTACTAAACACCCACAGAAATATACTGTAATATTTAATGGTAAAATCTTTAATTTATGCAGCATTTATAAAGTATTTTCTTGTCAATTATATGGCAGAACAGCGTTTCTTTTAAAGGAAAAACTTTTTTATTTATACAATAAAAAATGTAATAAAATGGCAATCTTAAACGTGAAATCAACAGTGCTAATATCATTTTACCGTAATATAAAAAAAAAGTTCTACCGTATTTATTATGGTAAAGTTCTGGCAACCACAGCTGCCGGCTTTTTACCGTAAAAACAACAGGTTTTTTTTACAGTGTAGATAAAATAACTTATGATCAACAAAAGATATTTCTAATCTTCCCAATCTAATTCAGTTATGTTACATGGACATAAATAATATATTTAAAGTCTACATACTTTACATTTGTCCTTTAAACATGTATCTTATTAGTAGAAGTGAAATAATACATTTGAGTTCAATTTATTAAAATAGGTTTTCATCCAATTTATTTTATACTAATTAGTGTGAGCTAATTCTAGTTTGTCAACAGGTTCCACACAAATGAATTTAGTACACCCAACATATTTTTGGTATTTCCTTTATTCACCAATATGCATTTAACATTTTGTTGCCACTGGGTCCAAAATACAACCCCACAACTAACCCTAATAGACATTAGGGTGCAGCATGGTTCAACACTAACAGTTGTAAAATGCCTTTATGCAGTCCAACAATACAACAGGCTTGCAGTTCTTTTTTTCTCCTAACATCATAGGAGTCACTGCGGAAAAAAAGGAGCACCCTGCTCATTCATTTAAGGAAACCAGTCTGCAAAGGTCGTAACTTTCCAGAGCTCTAAAATCATGCTGTCTGATTAACTTTTAAACACATTAATCTGTTACTCCAACTGGATCGAATGCATTAAAATACTTGCAAATTCCAAATTTCAACCCTAGAGAATATTGGAGGATATTACATACTGCCAGAATATGTAAAAAAAACATACGGACCCTGGGGAGGGGGGTAATATTTTGAGAAAAAAGTTTACGAGGTTAAAGTGGCAAATCTACGAGAAAAAATGTGCAGATTTATGAGATTTAAAGTGGTGAATCTGCAAGAAAAAAAAGTTGTTTTTTTCACTTTAAATCTCTTAAATCTGCGACTTTTTTTCTTGTAGATTTTCCCACTTTAATCTAGTAAATTTGCAACTCTTTTCTCTAAATATTACAAATCCATTTGGTTCTACGACCTCACAGAGAGACATGGAAACCCTATTTTGATATCCACTGAAGTTACCAAATATAGTTCTTCGCCTGATAAAGGGTTAATATGCTTAGATGTTTATGTGATTACAGACTTTTTTATTCATTCTGAAGAATTATCTTGGCTGATATGGGTCGAAACCGTTCTTGTGTTTAGTCTCATTGTTTTCTTTACATTGTCTCATTTGTAAAAGACGATTTTGTGTTCCATTTAAAAAAAGTATCCCATTTAAAGTTGTATTTGAGGTGCAGGTCCTCAAACACAAAAAATGAAGCCAATATTGAAGTTCCCCAAACTTAGTCAGCCTCAAGTGGCCACTCAAGGAACTGCAGAGAGCGAGTCAATCCCCATAAACTTCCATGTAAAAATGCAAATCTTCAAAGCAAATGTAATGTGCAATAATTTGTGCAATAAATTGTCCTTCAATGTGCAATATATTCATGAACACTAAATAGCATCATGGCAAATTGAATTGAAGACTGTGCACCTTACCTCCCTTTCTTGCCTATGTTTTACATTATATCTACATTTACTTGCCTAAGTAGGTGTATGTTTATGTTTATATTGTATATCTTTTATGTATTTTATTTATTGTCGCACTGCTTTCTGGAGTCAGCTCTTAAATCTCATTGTACATGTGTATAGTGACAATAAAGGCATTCTATTCTATTCTATTCCAAAAATAAACATGTTTATTGGCAGAATTTTTGTATAAGTGACTAGTTTAAACTATAATCACAGGAACGCATAATTAAGGGTATGGATGCTTTGAGGGATTTAGGCTTCATTCATTCTTCATTCAGCCCACCTCGGCTCACACACATTTCCCTTTTTTGCACATTTTTGGGCTAGCGAGGTGTTAGCAGTGAGAGTTAGAGTCAGACTCAATCAATAGACGAAGCAAACACACTGAGGTTCACATCAGGTCTGAAGAACTACACACCACCCCCAATTTTTCCAGTTTTTTATTGAAATTCAAGCAGTTCAAGTCAAATGAACAGCTTGAAAGGGTCCAAAGGTAAGTGGTGAACTGCCAGAGGTAAATAAAAAAAGGTAAGCTTAACCAAAACTGAAAAATAATGTACATTTCAGAATTATACAAGTAGGCCTTTTTCAGGGAACAAGAAATGGGTTAACAACTTAACTCTATGGAGTCTTGGGCTATTTTGTCCATTTTTGAATTCTTTTCATGTCTTTGTAAGTCATTTTGTGTCTTTTTTTTTTGTCATTTTGTGTATTTTCTTTGGTCATTTTGTGTCTTTTTGTGTCTTTTTTGGTCATTTTGTGTCTTTTTTAAGTCATTTTGTGTCTTTTGGTGTCTTTTTTGTCATTTTGTGTCTTTTTTTTGGTCATTTTGTGTCTTTTTTTAGTCCTTTAGTCCAACATAAAATGTGATTTTGAATCTTTTTTTTTTTACTTTCAAAACACTATCATGCTCAATAAAGAATTTTAAATGTTGCAAATGTGCATTAATTTCAGAGTACACTGAGACATTAAACTGCATCATTTTCAATTTAATTCTGGAAAAGTTGGTGTGTTCTAAAACTTTTGACCAGTAGTGTATATATATATACTTTTATTTTATCTACGTCATAATATTTGAGACATCTGTGTTGGCCTAAAATGAATGCAATAAAACTCTCCTTTTAAGGAAGAAAGGTACGTGGGTTAGAGTTGGAGACAAGAGTTCATGTTGCAGTGAGAAATAACTGGTGACATGTGTTTCAGGACGTCATTCTACACCTTCAATCATTCACACAGTCCACTAAGAAGCATACTAGTCCCAGGATAGTGACGTCATGTCTACACTTGATTGCGAACAGAGTGGTTGCTGTTCTGTGTGAACCCCTGGGACTCTTCCTCTTCCTCTTCCTCTTCCTCTTTCTTCCCAGCTCAGTCGGCCAATACAGGACAGACTTGAAACAACTTTTTCTTTCTTCACACCAGAAGTGTCATTGTCTCGTTCTTGAATATTTGAAGAGGCTTAATGTAGCTCCCTCAATTACGGCAAGAGTCATGAGTTCTTAATTGAATACTGGGTACTTTATTCTTATCCAACCCGTGAGAACTAAGTAAAGAAAGGAGAAATAAATAAACAATAATTGATAAAATGGCTGTCATCACAATGCAATCTCCAAGCTACACAAACATCACAAAATACTGTAAATGTTACTTATATATATATATATGTATTAAAAACAGGATGCATACAAAACAGCATAGCAAAAACACATCGTTTCATTCACATAGTAATTAGGGTGCAAATTGCATTACAGTTCATTCATTTAAGCGAGGAAGTCTAAATCACAGCAGAAAGCTAGAAAAGGAAATACAAAACATACCTCGTAGGCTGCTTGTAATTAAAGGGGCTTAATCTTCCATCATCTTCAATTTTCTGTTTCTTCTTTTTGATTCTTGAAATTTATATGTGTTAGCATGCACCTGTTTGATCTAATCTCTTTTAGCGCTGCGGTGTTCTATTATTGTGGGAACTTATTAGCGAACATTAGTTTTTCTTCATATAACAAACAAAAAATGGACAGCCAATAACTTAAAATTAGAATTATAGTGAGAGACAGTTACACTTAATGTGATTTAATAAAGCTTTCATTCCTGCTGGCCATTTTGAATGTCACGGGAGGAAATCTACCTTCTCATCTGCAATGTCTGACAAAGACGGACTCCTCCGGTGTTTGTCAGACATGGAGGGGAGTTTGGTCGCATGCAGTCATGGCGATGTGAGGAGGTGTTTCACAGCCAGCGCCACGCCAAATAGAGCAGTGCTCAAGCAGTGCCAGACTGCATGGCGGGCATTTGCACAGACGGTGACTCCGTTACCTCTCACTACAACAGATGGTGCGTCTCATGCATACTGTGAGGAAGGTTATGTTACTTCTCTGAGGATGCCTCGTTGTGTCTTAAACCTCATTTGGACCACACAAACAGACACACATACATGCAAATCTGCAGGAAACATACATGAGGAAGAAAAGCTAATCATTTTTTATTTTTTAATTATATTTATTGGGTTTTTAGAATTAACATGACACATACATTAATGAGGGTTTACATGCCCACATTCTTAGATAAAAATAAAAAAAACCAGACAAGACAAATTACCACTAAAACAAAAAACAAAACAAGGTAAAACAAAAAAAACAATAGATACAAAAAATAATAATAATAGTAAAAATAAAAATGTACAGCCCTGTATTTCCTATGTAGCTGCTGTGTTGAATATTACATTCTCTTTATACACTACACATTGTCCTTTTCAAGTGTTCAACATCTTGATCGGTGACTTTCAGGATATTCAATAAATTGTCCCCATAGCTTAAAAAAGCTCTGTATTTTTCCCTTGGTGGCATAGGTTAACTTCTCCATAGAACATTGGAAAGACTGTTAAACTAATGTTTAACTGTGGGAGATTCACTGCTCTTCCAGGAAGTTGCTATACAGTGTTTAGCCTGAAGTGAGCACAAAATAACAATCTTTTTATTTGCACCTGACACTCCTAACTCCGCTGAAAGTAGTCCTAGGATAAATATAATAAAGAGGGCAGACAGGCAGTTTGATAGAGATAATATCAGATGTAGTTTGTATGACCTTTTCCCAGAATTTTTTAATTTTGGGGCAACTCCATAGGCAGTGTAATAATGTTCCTTCTTCTTGGCTGCATGTAATACAGAAATCAGGATTATTGTTATCAAAGCGATGTAATAGGGCAGGAGTGATGTATGTGTGCATAATCCATTTAAATTGTAATAGTTTCAATCTGGAAAAGCTACTGATTTAATTAAGAGAACGTGTTGAAAAAATGTCATATTTTTCTGCTACTAAGTGCAGGAAGATTAGCAGCACATGCTGCAACACCAACACAGTCACTAAGGTGTGGGTTGTTTGGTTTTTTTCTCCTGTCTCTCTGAATATAGGACACAAGCCTCTGCTAGTGTCTAGCTTCACTATGTCGTCTTTTTTTTAAAACACCTTCCTCTTTCTTTCACCTCAGGGTTCAGCTATTAGCACTCATGTAATTAAAGATAAGTAGAAACTTATATGAAGAGCAAAAAGATCGGGTTACACTGGCTGGGACAGATGTTAAATTCATGACACTCTTCTTTTTTCCCCAGCAGGGCGATCTATCTCGTGGTGGGTTTAAGGGGTGATAAGGTTATCCAGGAACATCTATCACTGATTTCCTGACAGTGCTGGTGGCCAAAAATAATCAGATGGCACCTGGATCAACAGCTCTGTGTTTTCAGATCCATAACTCATCCTCCTGTGATTTGTGAATGCGAGTGCACACGGCGGAATATGTGTGGGTGAGAGCAAGAGCGTGTGCAGGTTTTAGTGTGTTTATAAATGGCGACTTGGTCTCGTTCTCTGACTCTTCCATGAGAATCTGTGCTGCTCAGCGTTCACGTCTTTTTAAGCGAGAAGCACGGAGCAGCAGATGTTCGTGGGAAGTGATGCTGTTATTGAAAGCTGGTTTGAAGTGCATTCTGCTCAGAGTTGAAACACTTTTAGACTTTTAGAACTTGGGACTCTGAATGCTCAAATCATGATCATTTGTTTTGTTTCACTGTTGAAATGCTCACCAGCTAAATGTCTTGTTGAGTCACGTAAACAGATCCCATAAAAGTTTGTGAAATCAGAACAATTTATGGCACATGAAATACTTGTTACAATGCAAACTTAAAGATATAGATAATGTGCTGGGTGCTTTAACTCTCAGCATGTTGCCTTGGCTAATGAGTATCTTTGTGTTGTGTTTTAAAGTATAAACTGTCTAAAACATATACACTACCGGTCAAAAGTTTTAGAACACACCAACTTTTCCAGAATTGAATTGAAAATGATGCAGTTTAATGTTTCAGTCTACTCTGAAATTAATGCACATTTGCAACATTTAAAATTCTTTATTGAGCATGATAGTGTTTTGAAAATAAAAAAAAGATTCAAAATCACATTTTATGCTGGACTAAAGGACTAAAAAAAGACACAAAATTACCAAAAAAAGACACAAAATTACCAAAATAGACACAAAAAGACACAAAATGACTTACAAAGACATGAAAAGAATTCAAAAATGGACAAAATAGCCCAAGACTCCATAGAGTTAAGTTGTTAACCCATTTCTTGTTCCCTGAAAAAGGCCTACTTGTATAATTCTGAAATGTACATTATTTTCCAGTTTTGGTTAAGCTTACCTTTTTTTATTTACCTCTGGCAGTTCACCACTTACCTTTGGACCCTTTCAAGCTGTTCATTTGACTTGAACTGCTTGAATTTCAATAAAAAAACTGGAAGAATTGGGGTGTTCTAAAACTTTTGACCAGTAGTGTATATATAAAAGAATAAAATGTATAACTTTGTAAAGATTCTTGCTGCAGACTTTCTGTCTCTTCCTCTGAATGTCAGATGATTGACAGCAGTGGGAGAGGATCATAATGTTTCACAACGTTTCTCAACTGGGGCAATGTAGTAACAGCATTCAAATGGAGGCTTTCTGTTTACTGTGATGGATTATCCATCCTGGGAAATGTCTGTGAAACTTGTTTACCATGAAGCAGAAGAATGAATGGCAGCTAACGTCTTCAGAGCTCCAATATCTCAAGTTAGGCTAACAAATAAAACAGAGAAACAATTAAGAAAACAAATTAAAAACCAAATAGTTCATTTGAGGAAGTGTAAAGGAAGTATTTAAAGAGATGTTTTAACAAGTTTCATGTAATTATCCTTCCCTTTAGGTTTGTGTAGGTGTGTACAGACTGCTACACTTCCTTCCTGACACCATCACTTTTATTCAAGTGCTAACCCAGGACACTATTTATTATATTTGAAGGTATTGTACAATAAAATTCACTCACCACCACTGATTTCAGGAGCAAACGTGGAGGAGGCTAGGCTAAATGTTGGTGCTAACAGTTTATTGTTTATTGTATTCTTTGGATCCCCATTAGTCTTCATAGAGATGAAGACTATTGTTTATTGTTTATTGTTAAAAAGATCCCCATTATCTGTCACCAAAAGTGGGAGGAGCTAGTCTTCCTGGGGTCCACAAGACAAAACAAAAATCACTTAACAATTAAACATTGTAGACATTATTATATACGTCATCAGAAATCATTCCGAATAACTTATTACATTCATATCTATTACATTAATTCTCACTTTCATACAGTAAATATGTTAATTCACTACTCACAAATTTAAATAGTGCATTCTCAAGTAATAATTAAAAGATACTTTTCTACTATTCTTCCTGGGGTGCACATTAAATCAAACAATTATTACACAACTACATCATTACAGCATTTATACAGAGAATAACATGAAGTCATTCATCCTAACATGATTATAATGTATATTAACATGATTATAATATATATTAAGTAGTACAAGGCATGATTATAAAAAGAGTTACATGATTATAGAAGAGTGTACGATGTAAGCATAAATTTTACCATGAAGTTCAATGCAGATGTTATAACATACTTGAGTTCAACTTAATATAATTTCCTATTTTCATAGAAGACAGTGCTAAACGCTCACCTCTGCAACCTGCTTCTGTAAATGACACCAGCTGCCTCCTTCAGGAACACACCAGCCTCTGGATATGGGAAGTCATTTACACCACAAGTATGATGTTAATTAGTTAATTACCTATCATCCCCCAGGCGGCGTCCATCTTTTCTTCTGTGGGCTGTATCATGCAAAAACCACATCGTTTTTCTCATGCATTAAAATGAGCTTTTACCGCCTATTGTATTTGAATATGTGTGCATACTGGGGTCCCCAGTATGGCGGCGTAACGCCGCTATGAAATGTCAGCTAATGTTGCGACCACAATTTTGAGTTAGCATTGATACGCTAATGGCTACTCTTGTAGCTGTAACAAGCAGCGCCGCTAGCATCAGTTAGCCGCTAGCTTTCGCTAATGAATTTCACCACTTTCCTGCATTTCCCAACAAAGAAATAAGAGTTATCAGAACTATTGTCCCTTGTTGTGAACCCCAACTTAAAGATATAAGTAACAACAACTCACCAACTTGTTTTTGAGCAGACAACTGGCTTCCTTTGTTGTGCTAACTTACATTATTGCCCTAAATGTCAATAATTTATATTTCCAAGTTTTACCAACTTAAATCACTGTTTTAGGCCAAAAAATACAAGTTGGCTTTCTTGCAGTGGGGTATCAGTGTAAAGCTGAGACTCTTGTGGATCCAATGAGAACAGTTCTCTTCATGCTGGATGATGGTAATCATCAGTAGTAGCCAGCTCATTGCAGTGAGCTGCTGTTACCTCCAGGATCATCACAGCCACATGAAACTTTCTCAAATTAATCTCCAGGTTCACAGCTTTCAGATGACGTCCACCAATCCAATCCAATCCAATCCCCTTTATTTGTTTCGCACATTTAAACAACACAAACGTCTCCAAAGTGCTGTACATAAAATCAACAATAAAACAAACAATTCCATATACCAATCAGCAATAAATAATAAGTGTATAAATCTAAAATGATGCCATAAATAAAACAATACAATCAAACAGATAAACATAGTAAGATAAAATAAAAGACGTAGTTAAAAGTAGTAAAATAAATAAAAGAAAGAAAAGACACAGAGGACCACAAAACTCACGCAGTGTTAAAAAGCCAAGGAATAAAAATGGGTCTTGAGACGAGACTTAAAACATTCCACTGTGGGGGCTGTTGGGACCTGGAGGGGGAGGGCCTTCCAGAGTCTGGGGCCCACCACAGAGAAAGCCCTGTCCCCCCTGGTTTTAAGTCTCGCTCTAGGGACCACGAGCTGGAGCTGGAGCCCTCGGACCTCAATTCACGCGCTGGAGTATACATTTGGATGAGGTCCTTGATGTACTGTGGGGCCAGTCCATTCAAAGCTTTAAAAACCAACAATAAAATCTTCAAATCAATCCGAAAATTAACAGGAAGCCAGTGCAAAGACGCAAGGATCGGAGTAATGTGTTCCCGCCACCACTTCTATGTGTTAGAGAAAAAAGATTCCACAGCCGTTGCTGTAATGCTAGCGAACATGACACAACTCACACACTTGGAGAATTCAGAAAATGTGTGACTGGTGGTGGTTAACAGCACCAGAGGAAGATGTCTATGTGCTCTCTTCATGTCAACACCACCCCGTCTGAAGGCAGCAGCTAGCCCCACGCACAACAGCTTCATTGTGGAACTCATTAGCAGTAGCATTAGCAGTATTACCTGCACAGGCCCGCTCCAGGTAGCGCACAGTTCAGAACTATCCAATAAGACAGAGACAGAAGGGCGAGGAGGACCAACAGTTTTAAATGGAGCCACTAAAATTAATGGACGACAACTCAGACCAACAAAAACAAAGAACAGAGAAACTCTGATTACATCTGCTCAGGACTCCATTACTCCACTATATCTTTACATAATAAATCGTTGTTTACTGCTATACTAATATTCTGAATGCAACACAGCAACTTTAACTTTTTTGTGGGAATGGGTGCGCATGTGTGAGTAAGTAAGTGTATATGTGGTGAATATGGAATAGCTTGTCTACCTGCACCCTTCAATTAATTTGTAATTGATTTTTGTTTGTTTTTCTGTGTTTTTTGTTGGGTTTTTTTTTAACTGTAATTATGAGTATACATTGTGAAGCACATTGAGTCTGCCTTGTGCATGAAATGCGCTCTATAAATAAAGTTGAATTGAATTGAATTGAATTTAAGCCCTGGTCACCACAGAAGTTTAAAAGTTTAAGTCGATGCAAAAGGTTTACTCAGCCTAATTGAGCAAATTTTGTGTCTTTAATAACAAATAATTTTATAACATTCTGGTATAAAGTTCTGGTATTGTGCATGCTCTAACACTGACTTGGCTTACTGACCCTCTAATGGAATAAAGCCTTTGTTAATGTTATGAGTTGCACTGGTGCCTTTCCTTCCATTCCTGGTCAAAAAGTCTGAAAAAGGTTGCGGGGCATTTGGTGACATTACGTAAATCTCAGCCTTGCTCCGCCCAACTTCAAAGTCAATGAGTTCTAATCTGGCAAAATAAATAACTTAAACACCTGTGAGGCTTCCAGCAGCGGTGTGTCGCTTTAAAACTCCCCGGAACAAAATAAAAAAATACCCCAAAACTTACAAAAAAATAGGCAAGCATCAAATGGGACACTCTACTTTGAAGCGAAGGGAAATGAGGCCAATGTGCTTTGGTTTCGTCATGCAGAAGTTAAAAGGCTGTATTTGGCAGTGAGAATTACTGTTAAATGGTTCCAACAAATATTTGCAAAGCCTTTCTTCATTACCCAGCGCTGGCGCTTTGACATTCCAATGATTATGGGTACAATAACTAATCCCTCATTAATGTTGTGTCCACGCTGCTGCAGCTCACTAAGATAGGAAATCAATGCACCTTTGCCTGGAGCAATAACTGAGAGCTGTCCATCTCCAGTGGTTAAACAGCTCCTACTCTCCATATTGAGAGATTGTGAGAGAGGTAAGAGATCCTGGACCTCTTGACATTAAACGTATATCCTTAGGACAATATAACAATGTTTTATGAGCAGGTGCTTCTGTTATTTATGCCTCATTCCTGCAGGAGGATAACAGCTGAGGTGATTCAGATCACGTCAGGTTGGTGTTTGTTAATTTGAGGGTAAGAAAGACAAAGCCCTCTGCACCCACAATCCACTGGGAGGGAGCCAGAGACTTTAATGGTTCAGAAGAAAATAAACATTTCCCCTCTAATTCTCCGTAAACCGTTGACAGGGCTTTTTTTTTCATCCTGGCAAAATTTAATGTTGATTTG
This sequence comes from Centropristis striata, assembly GCF_030273125.1. Classification (NCBI taxonomy): domain Eukaryota; kingdom Metazoa; phylum Chordata; class Actinopteri; order Perciformes; family Serranidae; genus Centropristis; species Centropristis striata. The sequence continues at coordinate 37,810,537 of NC_081528.1, read as the reverse complement.
AATTACAAATGCGCATGCACATTGCAAATATGTGCTTTACCCCGAGCTCCCTATGGCACCGAGTCGCTCTTTAAAGATTCATAAAGCATTTTCAGAGCCCATCTTCCCCACGTTTAAGCACTCCAACTCCCAATAGAGATGGTAATGTATTGTTCCAAATATTCTCATTGCAAGCTTGTTAGGGAGTTAAAATTACAATCGTTGAGGCGTAAAGACATTTTACAGTTACAGTCTTTCCAATTTGAGGCCTCAGCAAAAAAAATAAAATATAAACTTGAAGCAACTGAGGCTGTGAGAATGCTTAAAGTTGCCAGCTCATGGAAGTCCAGTGAAGCGGAGTAGTGGAGTGGCAGCAGAGATAACAGCAGCAGGCTGAAATGGCTCTTCAGAGGTCTTCATTTTGTCTTTTGCTACACAGCTGGATCATCCTTCTGGACCCCTGTTGTTGCTTTACAGAAACATGCACACACACACACACGTGCAGTAAAACACACACAAAGAGCATGGCCCATCCAACATGGTGACCCTTTTGTTATCTGCTCCTCACCAGCTTTGTTTGCATGGATCATCTGGAAACTCCATTTGCTGCCGTTTTTGGAGACGCACTAAAGGTTTGAGTCAACAAACTCCAAACGCACGTCCTGACCCGCCCGCTGATGTTTCCTCCCAACAAAAAGAGCTTCTGAACCATAAAATGAACAGATGGTGTGAAAGTTGAATTCTTAACACTGAAGAATCAATAACTGTCTGTTTCAAAACAGTGAACAGCTCTGGAAATGGAGCGCTGCAGCTCTGGTAGTCGTGGTGACCAGGAGCTGGATCCACCTCTCTGTGGAGGCCAAAAGTTTCTGCTTTTGTACTGAACAAAAGAAAAATATTTCACAGTTGAAGATAAAAGAATCTACCTTTTATACCACATGTATTTGGAAACTTTAAACTCCACCACAGGCTGTCCAGCTGACTTTCTGGTTTCCACAGCAGCCTTTTCCTCCTGTTAACGTTATAGATGTGGTCATTCTTTTCATTTAATAGCTGCTCAGAGTAATTATGGCCAATCCACCTAAAGCTATCTGACTTTTAAAGGAGTCTAAAAGAAGGGGCTGCCTGTCTGTCTGTGTTTTATTGTAGAACCAATTAGAGGTGGGCTGTCCACATGAATTCAGACTATGAGCTCTCAAACTTTGAGCCCAGGAAACCAGAAATGGAATAAGTTTCTGGTTGAGAGTGACCCAAATCTGCCTCTTCTGCTTTTTCTTGTATTGATATTAATCTTTTGTTTGATTTTGTGGGAGGACTGAAAGACCCCCATCAGCACAAAGCCACCACTATTAGAAAGGGAGCGCTGATCAGGAATACTTATCAGTCTGAGCTTTAGGCTGGGAACACACTGACCTGCATAATAATAGTGACATTTCACAACAGAAGCATATAGAATAAATAAATAATGCTGCATTCAAATGCTCATCAGATGAAAAACTGTTAAAAATGCTTTTCTACAGAAATCTTCCTGCGTTTTTAATATGGGAGCCAATGAGGCTGTTGGTGGTGTTGGTGGATCATCTGTGCGTCCTACGCCCAAACTATAACTCTGACAGCTTTACCAGAGGATTGTGAGGGAGAAGACTAATTTTCCTACGTTTCTATGTATAAATTATTTCTGTAGAGTGGAATTTGCGGCCTGGAGCGCAGTTTTCAAAATAATTTTTTGACCGTTTTTTCTCTCCCTCTACACTCTGGTGATGATGTCACACACTGTGACACGAACATTCCGTGCAATACACACCCATTATAATCTCAGAATTTCTCCAAAAATGATCATGGTCATTGAACAGGGATTGATAAAAAACTATATGACCTATCGAAAGGTGGATTAATACACCGATACACAAGACAGTGCACTTCAACAACATTCTAAAAAACTACCAAACATATGTTCAATGTATAAAAATAAATTAGACTAAGACAAATTACATCCAATATGTTTATGTTAAAATCACTTGAATCTACTGCTTCATCATTACCTGTGTTGGGAAGTTGTTCTTCTGACTTTGGTGTGTGCATTAGCCTTAAAACATAATGTGGAAAGAACATAGACGCTACACACAATATGTGTTGAATTTTATTGCTCAGAGCATATCACTTCCTGTGCTACAAAGCTAACAGTGTAACCTGAGGGGGAACCAACAAGTGGCCATTATGTTTTGTGACAATGAACTGGGCCAGGAAGGCGTTATCAGCATGAAGCGCCACATTAGAGCAGCTCTGATTACAACCTACACTCAGAGTGCAATTCAAAACAATATTTTTTATTTTATTGCGCACTGTGCTTCCAAATCGCAGGTAGTTGGAGGCAAAATATTGTAGCCAAAAAGGACATATCCTTCAAGGGCAGAGAAAAGAATAAGATAAAGGTTTGTTGTCTTGGTAACTGATTGTTTATCAAAGACATTTGTGTAGACGTTGATAGCAAATTAGCTAGTTGTTTTTGCATCCGTCTACTATATATAGTTTGAGATTTTCTGTTTGCACAAATTGTTTGCTGCACATTGCTGTTGCAGTTTTTTGAAGCCAAAAATAATAAACCAGATGACACTTTTACTAAAATATATACGTATAATATATATTTTTTTAATAAAATGTTTTACCATTTGGAACGTTCTCCATGCACATCATTCATTCATTGGTATTATTTATATTATTATTGCATTGGTATTATTTATGTTATTAACTGGGCCACCCCCATAAATGTGTAAAGACACATCAGGCTGACAAATCAATCAATATTATTGGTAGAAATAGAGGGCCCCAAAAATCGAATTCTGCTTAGGCCACCACTATATCTTTACAGAGTAAATTTTATAATAATGTTCTGAATGTCACGTACAGCCCCTTTAAAGAATATTTATTGCCTAAAACCACTAAAATGCTGCTTTCCCTGACTTATTATAAGTATTGGAGGAGAAGGAAAAAAAATCAGTTTTTGGATTAAATCGTGATTCGCTCCTGAAGAATGACTTGATGCGAGAAGTTGATGAAAGTATAATTTATGTTTTAGATGAAGAAAGTAGTCACACAGTAAGAAAAAAAATATGTATAGAAAGCCAAAACTTTGATGGATCAGGAAATACTGATTAAAGCTGCAATGATAAGTCGTCTGAACCAATCTGCAACAGAAAAAAGGTTTTAATTAAAGTTATCAAAACTAACTATTTGATAACAGGTTAATCATTAAAGTAATTTCTCATGCAAATATGGAATATATTATCTCTGAAATACGGATAATTCCCACTTCTCCCTGTTTTTATATCATATTAAATTGAATATCTTACGGTTTGGGTTGACAAGACATGTAAACTTTGAGGAACTGGGATGGACACACCAAGACATTTATTAAGGAAATAATTAATCAATAATGAATTTAATCGAATGTTGCAGCACAAGTATTGATGATCAATTTATAACTGTATTGTAGCCGTCTGAATCAAAATCAAACAGAATCATGAGTTGCCTAAATATTGCTAGAGTTTCTAGTTTTTAGGGCTAATTGCCAATAAATAACTTTTTTTTTAAAAACTTGGACAGAAACTAACAATTACAACCTTATAGGCTACCATATTACAAATTACACATAAGAAAATTATTGATATATAATATGCAAGTTAATAAAGTGACTTACAATCAATTCCAACATTCACTTTTATATGCCATGTTTCTCCAATGTCTGTCTCAATAATCTGAATATTCCAACACCAGATGAATGCAGGATAATAAACTCACTTCAAGTTCAATTCAAACTGCCAAATCACATCCATTAATAAGCTCAGTCTGCCTTTTTATTAACTCTCTAATATTAAAACAAACTGAATGGCCAGTATTAGACCTTGAGCTCATGATGGTGGAATAAAAGAAACATATGAAAAGGCAATCCAGTAAAAAAAACCCTCATGAAAACAGGATAGAAGTCAGTGGTGGGAAGTAACTAAGTACATTTACTCAAGTACTGTACTTCAGTACAATTTTGAGGTACTTGTACTTTACTTGAGTATTTCCATTTTATGTAACTTTATACTTCTACTCCACTACATTTAGAAGCAAATGTTGTACTTTTTACTCCACTACATTTAGCTGACAGCTTTAGTTACTTTACAGATAAAACAAAACAGTGTATTAAGTAGTTAACATTAGTCCTATCTGGACAACATTAAAATGCTACTTATATAAATGCATCAATACAAATAATCTTATAATATATTTGGAACCTATAAAACAATCTGAGTGTGTCCACTCTGCATAACGAGTACTTTTACTTTTGATACTTTAAGTTAATTTTGGTGCTGATACTTTTGTACTTTTACTTCCGTATGTTTTGAATGCAGGACTTTTACTTGCAGTGGAGTAAATTCACAGTGTTTTATTAGTACTTTTACTTAAGTAAGGGATCCTAATACTTCTTCCACCACTGATAGAAGTACAGTATAAAGTCATTGACTGTATATTTGAGTGATATTATGACAAATCTAGAGCAGCTATTCTCAACCTTGGGGTCGGGACCCCAATTGGGGTCGCAAGATGATTTCTGGGGGTCGCCAAATCATTTTGGAAGTCAGCTCTGTCTCCACTGTGTTAAAGTGTTCATGTGTTTTAGTGTTTTTGGTCACTTTATGTCTTTTTTTGGTCATTTTGTGTCTTTTTTGGTCATTTTGTTTCCTTTTTTTGGTCATTTTGTGTCTTTTTTTAGTCATTTTGTGTCTTTTTTTTGGTCATTTTGTTTATATTTTGAGTCATTTTGTGTCTTTTTTGGTCATTTTGTGTCTTTTTTGGTCAATTTTGTGTCTTTTCTGGTCATTTGTGTCATTTTCTGTCTTTTTTGATCATTTTGTGGTCAATTTGTGTCTTTTATGGTCATTTTGTTTCCTTTTTTTGGTCATTTTGTTTCTTTTTTTTGGGTGATCTGAACTGTGTGTGTGAGATTGTGTTCAGTGAGTGGGGGTCGCGGACAACATGCATGTTAAATTGGGGGTTGGCGACTTAAAAAGGTTGAGAACTACTGATCTAGAGGACACAATAATCTGATCATATGGAAACCATACCACAAAATACTACCACAAACTACCAAAAAGCAAGTTAAGCTCATTATAAACGACCACAGCCACACTACGGCTCCCTATAGAATGATTATAATGCTGTTTTCGTTGCTAAATTAACCTTATGTCACACTTTATTAGCGCCACAGAAGCCCTGCTCGCTGTTTAATGCTGTTTAATGCTGTTTCCTCCTCTCTCTCTCCCTCCCTGCCGCCAGTGGTTCTTCCCGGCAGCATCAGCAGCGACTCAAGGACTTGTGCGACCACTCCGACGCGCAACAGAAGGCTTTCTCTCACGACAGCGGACCGAACAGCGCGCAGGACAACTTTCACCCATTATTACTTATTACGCATGGCTCTGGCTTTGCGCAAAAGCGCGACAGTAACGGCGTCTTGGAAGAAACTGGTGGGATTCTAAGAAGATATAAAAAACACAGCGACAACAATCTTTAAAGGATTTTTCCACCCCGAAGAGATAATTCTGCTTCTGCTAATAATGATCTTCACATGCACAACAGGATATCCTCTTCTTGTCGTGTAATCCTCCAGCTGTACGTGCAGGTCCGACGCGTTACTTGACATTCTCAATTCACGTAGAGATGGATCTGTGGGGAGTTTATCTGTTTCATCTCATAACTTTGGGTAAGTAAAGACGTTTCTTTTCCATAAAGAAATTAAATACATGTAGTAAATGTTGGAATTGTGTGTTTTCAGCAGGGGGAGAAAATAATCCAAGCTGCTCCATTACGAGTTTGATTAATCAAATGAATCAATAAAAGGAGTTTGTCGGTCTCCCATTGCTTTAATCTTTAATCCGAGCGGCAGAATTATAAAAAAATAATGTTTAAAAATGTGTATTTTGGAATTTTTAATAAGTTAACGATGATTTAGGATCGTGATTTAAGATTCAGATATCAGCTGGGTTACACAGCATTTTATGTGTTATGCAAAAAAAAAAAAAAAAAAATCAGTGGTACGCAATCGCGCACGTGCTTGAATGTGTGCATGTGTGTGTGTGTGAGAGAAGGTTTTTCTGTGGTGCACATATAAAAACTGCACAAAACATTTTTTTTCATTGTGTGAATTATATTCTCCAGTCACTGCAGAAGCCCACTGCATGTTTGCATCATACAATATGTATCATGAACTCATTTCCAACAGCTTTTACAACCTACAACAATGATATATTGTTTGTACTATTAATGCATACAAAGTTTTATCCCAGACTCTAGTACAGCTGTTCTCAACCTTGGGGTCGGGACCCCAATTGGGGTCGCGAGATGATTTCTGGGGGTCGCCAAATCATTTTGGAAGTCAGCTCTGTCTCCACTGTGTTAAAGTGTTCATGTGTTTTAGTCTTTTTGGTCACTTAATGTCTTTTTTTGGTCATTGTGTTGTTGTTTTTTTTTGTCATTTTGTGTCTTTTTTGGCCATTTTGTGTCATTTTAGGTCATTTTGTGTCATTTTAGGTCATTTTGTGTCTTTTTTTGATCATTTTGTGGTCAATTTGTGTCTTTTTTGGTCATTTTGTTTCTTTTTTTTGACATTTTGTGTCTTTTTTTAGCCATGTGTCTTTTTTGGTCATTTTGTGTCTTTTCTTTGGTCATTTTGCATCTTTTTTGGTCAATTTGTGTCTCTTTTGGTCAATTTGTGCCTTTTCTTTGGTCATTTTGTGTCTTTTCTTTGGTCATTTTGTGTCTTTTTTGGTCATTTTGTGTCTTTTCTTTGGTCATTTTGTGTCTTTTTTGCTCAATTTGTGTCTTTTTTGGTCAATTTGTGTCTTTTTTTGGTCATTTCGTGTCTTTTCTGGTCATTTTGTGTCTTTTTTTGCTCAGTTTGTGTCTTTTTTGATCATTTTGTGGTCCATTCGTGTCTTTTTTTGGTAATTTTGTTTCCTTTATTTGGTCATTTTGTTTCTTTTTTGGATGATCTGAACTGTGCGTGTGAGATTCTGTTCAGTGAGTGGGGGTCACGGACAACATGCATGTTAAATTGGGGGTCGCGACTCAAAAAGGTTGAGAACTGCTGCTCTAGTAAACCCTCTGAAAGTGACCACCCTCAGCACTACATCAGTCTTTGCAGTGTCACTGAGCTACCTGCTCTCCATGTAATTGAGCAAAGCCGGAATATTGATTTTTGTGGCAAGAATCCACAGTCCTGAGAGAGGAGAGCTCCTGCTGTTGGCTCACTGTGTCTCCTTGTCACCAAACACAAATGTGTCAATCTCACTCCTGCTGCCACAGTCCTAACTGTAACTAATGTAATTATCCCGGCTGAAGGCCATGGCTCCACAGATAATCATCCTCCTTTTTAAATTGGCACCAGCTCTCCTGCTTTAACAAAGGCAGGAATGCATGTGCATCATATCCTACCATGTTATTCATTATTAATATCCTCTTTGGAGATCTTCATTAGAGAAATGATCGGAGATGCCAGTAAGAAATGGTGAATGGAAAAGAATGCAGTTTGCTTTTTGATTCAGCTTTTCTCTCTGTAATGATGTCTGACGGTCACAGATATATTTGGCTGGTTTTGCTGATTAGAAACAGACGGGGACAGTTGTGTTCTCCAGCCATATGTCTGAAAACAACCTACATATTTAAATGGATGGAACAAATGCAGTACTATGGCTCTGCTTAGGATAAATTACTGATAAAGTGAATTTAGCTCTAGTTTTTTTAAAAGGAAGGGATGTTGATTCTAGCCAGTTTAGCCATCTGCTAAAATCAATTAGCCAACACCAAACTGTAAAAGGTCAGAAGTTTGGATGACTCAACTGATGTATGTGGCATTCTGCAGTTTTTTTTTTTTTTTGTGTGACGTCAATGGTTTAATATGCACTGTTAAAAATCTTTGTAGAAATAACAGTAAAACACTGTCAAATACATCAGAAATAGGGCGTAAAATAAAAAATTGTATATCACCATATTAGACACTTTTAATTAATCAAAATCAAATCAAAGAATAGCACAAAACTTTTACTTTTTTCTGCCATAAAGTGGAAGAAACACACAGTTTTGCTGTAAAAATATAACATTTTCATGCAAAATTTATGGAGAAATACCATGATGTGTGAATGAATGACTGACACAATTACTCTAAAAATAACTGGAATACTCAGCCTAAATTACAGTTTTTGCTGATATTTACATTTAAATTTAGAATAGAAAATCCACTCACTGTAATTTTTACGGTGAAGTTCTGGCAACCACAGCTGTATTTTACCGTAAATTAAACAGATTTTTTTTACAGTGTGGACAGAAAACCACCTCACACATTATCCATCTTATTTAATTGCTCAAGAGACCACTACAGAGAAACCCCAAATAACCTCAGACTTCTAGATGTACATAATCTAACAGGGCTGGTACCAGTATCAGGACCAGTACCAGGTGATACTGGTCCCACAGCCCATTCACACTCAAAAAAATAACTCATTGGATGAACTCAATTAAATTGTGGGCAGAATTTCCATCCAACAAATATTTGTAGCCCAAACTCAGAACAGGTGCATCAATGCAATATAATGTATTTGAGTTAATGTAGCTCACTTTTTTTTACATTTGGTCGAACTCAAATTAAAAACATGTATGTATTGTATTTAAATTGAGTTACCTCAACTCATTTATGTCGAGGAGAGCTAAAATAAAGAAATTGTGTTCGTTCAACCTAAAAACAAAGAATTGGAAAACTGAACCTCATTCTTTTTGGGTTGAAGGGAAGGACAGGGGAGTCAATTAATACATTTTAGGTTACACTTCTTAAACTACTTTTGATTTGATTTTAATTGATATATTTTCATTAGATAAACAATACATTAATGTGTCACATCTAAGAAGGGCTTGAATTGGTGTTCTTCTGCATATTAACCCTTCATCGGGCGAAGAACCATATTTGGTAACTTCAGTGGATATCTAAATGGGGTCCCCATGTCTCTCTGTGAGGTCGTAGAACCACATGGATTTGTAATATTTAGAGAAAAAAGTTGTAAATTTACTAGATTAAAGTAGCAAATGTACAAGAAAAAAAGTTGCGGATTTAAGAGATTTAAAGGGGCAAATCTGTGTGAAAAAAGTCGCAGATTTACGAGAAAAAAAGTGAAAAAAAACAACAACTTTTTTCCTTCCAGATTCACCACTTTAAATCTCATAAATCTGCGCATTTTTTTCTCGTAGATTTGCCACTTTAATCTAGTAAACTTTTTTCTCAAAATATTTTTTACACGTTCTGGCTGTATGTAAAATCCTCAAATATTCTCTAGGGTTGAAATTTGGAATTTGCAAGTATTTCAATGAGTGTCCTATTAACCCATTGAAGCCTGGAAAGCGTTTACGTCGTTTTGTAGTATTTGTATAAGCTCTCAAATACTTTTTGAATTTCATTTCTATCTGCTACAGAGGCTGAAAAATCTATTATTTAGTAGAAGCGTTGACACTTCTGTTGAATTTACAGAAAAACTTCAGGTTTTAGGGGCTGATTTTAAAATCGCCCAGAGGTTTTACGGGAAGTTTTAGGCGTCAATGGGTTAAGGGTTAAAGTGTATTAGTGGCTCCCTCTAGTGGACATAACAATATGAACTTCGCCAGTGTGGAAGTGATGAAACAGAGCATAAAGCACAAAAACCCCGAACCTTAAAGAAGTAGTTTTGCAGCCTCAACTGAACAAAACTAAAAGTGAAATGAAGTGAAACAGCTACTGGCCATTGAACGTTAGTTGCAGCTCTAGAAAATTTCTGTAAAAGTGAAAATGATCCGCTCCATCAGTGTAAATCAACCAATATACCAAGCTTGTTTTATTAAAACTTGCTCATCAGGTATCTGATTCAAGTCATTCTCAGCTGAGACATGAACCTTGATCAGCAATCAGTGATGATGTTCAGCTCCAGAAGAAGACATTAATCTAGCTGAGGGTCAGTTTGTGCATTCAGAAGGGTTCAAACTGAATCACTGGCTCCACGGTTATGAAAAATAAAAACGATTCCCAGGCAAGTAGTCGACTGTCCAAGCTGCGATCTTATCTGCATGATAAATGTGCACCGGGGCTCTCTTTGACAGATCCACACAGAGGCTTGAAATTATATAGAATTAAGCACAATTGTGCAGCGTAAGTCTTTTTTTTTTTAGGTCAGATAAGCATTTTACTGCAGTATTAACTTTAAATGGTAAAAGGGGCAACACGGTCACATCACAACCATTATATAGCAAATCCAAATAGTAACACAAGTGATTGAATTCAATACTGTGACTGCCTTCGACCCCAAACAGCCTCATGTGTTGTGTACAAGCAGCTTATTATGACTCTGTTTACATTATTTCGGATTTGGCTACAATGCAAGGTAATGCCAGTCATATCCCGTGGCTATTCCAACATACAAAGTGATTATGTACATTCACTGAGTGAATATTTAGAAAATAAAACATATATTTCTCGCTAGAAATGTGATGAAAATCCATTTTTATGCAGAAACTAAGTCAAAATATTGATTTTTCACTAAAAATGAGAGAACTGTCCGCCATGTTTTTTGTTCTGACCGCCGGGACCTTGAAAGTCACGTGACTTGGAACAAACCAATAGGAACAAATATCCATGGAATAGCCACGGGATATGACTGTCATTAACTTGCATTGTAGCCAAATCCGTGTCAGTTTCACGGAAATTTGAGTGATTCCGTGGCTATTCCACGGATTCCTGTGAGACCAGGTTCCAGTCACTTTTAATAAAGCATGAAAAAGCCAAAAATGTAATCTTTAAAATAAATAAATAAATAAATAAATAAATAAATAAATAAATAAATAAATAAACATGACGGGAGCTAAGGAGGAAGACAGGTGATGTTGTATAAAGAGTGATAAAGTCCGTGTAACGATCAGGTCACCTGATGGCTGCCGTTCTAATCGTGATTTTACGTTGTAAAACAGTCGTAGTTTTGTGTTGTTTAGGCAACAAAATAATTTCCTTAAGTTAAGGGAAAAAACTACATTATAAGGCTTTGGAAAAGAGAGTTTGGCATAAAAGATTTACTGCTGACCTTATAATAAGCTGCTGTATAAACAACATACATGCTTTTATTGTGACGGAGGACAGTTTCTACTAATGGAATGTACTACTACATACTTAACGTATCAAATCAAATCAAATCAACTTTATTTATAGAGCCCTTTAAGACAGCGTTAGTTGATACAAAGTGCTGTACATGGCAGGACAGAGCAATAATAAAAACAATAAAAACAAAGAACAAGAAAAACAACTAAAACAAAGAGAGTCTCATGCTGGGTAAAACAAAAAACAGTAAATAAAAGTGGGTTTTAAAATTAATCTCAATTTTAAAATTAATCTGAATTTTAAAATTAATCTTAATTTAAAAAAAAACACAAAGAACAAATAAAAACAAAAAATAAATCAGAGCAAAGGCTCATGTTGAGTTAAAAGCCAGTGAATAAAAATGGGTTTTAAGATTCCTTTTAAAAGCAGACAGTGAGGAAGCCTGCCTGATGTTGGTAAATTGAGCTAAAGGTAAATTGTTCCAAAGGTTGGGAGCAGCGGGAGAAAAGCAAAGGTCCTAAAATTGAACCCTGTGGGACCCCATATAAGAGCGGAGCGGTGGAGGACACACATAGTCCTGTCCGCTAAGTAGGACCTTAACCACTCCAGTATCAAGTATGAAAATGCACGTTATCTTACATACGTTAATTTAAATTACATAACTTAACTTATCTATTTTAATCCAGACCATGCCAGCCTTTCCTTGATCAACTAGTTTTAGATCCTGAATCAAACAAAACTGCATTTATTTCACACTTTCAACCTCATGTTTGGAACTGCGACTGTTAAATTTCGGTGTCGGGTTGCTAATTTATAAAACTCTTCTGTGGTTCGTATCAGACAGGAGAAACAAACAGCTGATGGTAGTATAAGTTGGAGAAAACTGAAAATTAAATCCTCAAACTGACAGTGAAAGAAGTGATCTTTGATTGGTTGTACCTGCAGTTAAAGGGAGAAGCAGCTGAAGGGATCTGCAGAAAGGTCACCACAGCTTTTAGTTTGTTTTTGTACTTTAACCTCCACCTCCAATCAGAGCTGCTCTTTAACTACAACAGCAAGCAGCTCCAGCTTGCCGTTGTCCTATTTATTTTTAATTGAATGGTTTTGACATTGTGGGATATGACCTGTGTCTTTAATGGAGACAGATAAGTACTGCCAAGCATGCTATTACCTGCATATTGGCTGGCCTCTCGTAGGGGATTTGTCATGAATCTAATTTGAAGATGGCCGACATACAGAACCATCACATGCTCACGCTTTCTTTATGTGGGACAGACAGTCAGTCAGTCAAACGTTGGCATCTTTAGTGAGAGGAGGTAGAGGAACCTTGACTATGGAGTTTTACCAAGACGTTAATACCACTTTAACCCTGCGTATGACATATTTGAACCTTCATACCTTCATTATATTTTTTGGGGGGGGTTTATTTAAATTTTTTTTGTTTATTTTGGTTGAAAGGACGCTACTCTTTATAGAAGCGATTTGCCTGGATTCATGATGTCCAGGATTACAATCAATGATACTGGTTAAAGCTGTATTGTTTTTTTTTTTGTTTTTTTTTGTATTTTATTTGTTTTCTGATCAAATGCATTTGACCAATTATTCCTAAACATTTAATCCAAATGGCTATAATTCAATGGTTTGATTCTACAAACTGTCTTTTAAATTTGTGCTGCATTTTGTAATGAACTTTTGTGCTGCACTTTTCTAATGTGTTTTGGAATGTATTTTTACTGTTAAAGTTGTTGTAGGACTGTTGAGTATTACTTGTTGGAATGTTTTGACCCCAGGAAGACTAGCCAACTGCCACGGCACAAGCTAATGGGGATCCTTTAATAAAAACATAAAAAAACAAAACATACTGGCTGGTGGTCAGAGTTAACCACTGGGCCATAGTTCCTTACAAATCACTGCTAAACCAGTTGGTTTGTGGGCCCACTGGTTTTCATATAACTTCCCAGAGAGGAACTGATGTTTAACCCATAAGAACCCAGACCCAGTTATCCTTAAAGGATGTGTTCTATAAGTGGACCACATAGAACACATTTCTGATGGTTTTTTTTTTATTCTACCCCTAAATGTCAAAGATCAGTGATGTGACATTTAGTGGTATTTATGTTTCTGATATTTCTTATTTTAAAATAGAAAGAAACTAGACACATTTTGTGCTTACAGAGACACAAATTTACCTTTTTCTTTTGCATCTCCATAACATAAATCAAAATTGTGACTTTAATTTGTGCAAGAAATATGATTAGAACAAGTTAAATGCAACACAGGACACAACTATTAAAGGATTAGAATTGTTAAATGGGTTTAAAGTTAGCCTAATAACAAAAAATAAGCTTTTTAAAATTAGCTAGGTACTCAGAAATTATTGTTGAAGGTTTCTCATAAAATACCAACAAGGGGCACCATTTTTTGTAGAATTTATTCTCTGATCCCCGAATAGTGTATCTAATCTTTTCTAAGTTCATGCAGGATATCATGTCTCTGGATGGCTGTCCATTCAAGAACTATTATATAATGTTGATGTGTGAGGAAACCAAGGGGAAATGCTAAGAACTTTGGCATAAATAATGTCTGCAGTAATGACTTAATGCATCTGTCCTAATGGCGCCTTTACTGAACCTTTAGAATAACTGAGTATCAGTCGTCAAGAGTCCGTGTTGCATCTCCTGAGCCTCATGGTCTACAGGAAATAAAACTCTATAAAGGATATGAGTTTTCCATCTAAACTCCATCAATATATTTGAGTAACATTCACTGAGCTGGCAGAGCTGGGGGTTAAAAGCTTTAGAGACAGAAAGGCTGTTACACTTTTTCCTGTGGGCTGCTCTGTTCTGCTGCCATTGTCAGAGCCCTTAAAATGCCTTTGTGTTTAATTAGGGAGGTTTTAAAATCTGCTGTTGAGCTGGCACACTGCCATTCATCTGATGTCAGTCAGCCTGATAGCTCTGGCCTTTAATGGTGACAGGATTCAATTTCTCACATAATCATCTGCCTATAATATTCAACTATAATAACTTCAAACAGTACATAAAGTTTGGAGTAAAAGCTGCTCTAGTTAACCCTCCTGTTGTCCTCGGGTCAAGGAAGGAAGAAGAGGGAAGGACGCAAAGGGAAGTAAAAAAGGATGGAGGAAAGAAGGAAGGAAAGAAAGAAGGATGGAGGAAGGAAGGAAAGAAGAGAGGAGGAAAAGGAGAAAGAATGGAAAGGAGAGAGAAAGGAAGGAGGATGGAGGAAAGAAAGGGGAGGAGGAGAAGAAAGGAAGGAAAAATAAAGAAGGAAGGAGGGAGAAAAGGAGGGAGGCAGGAAGGAAAGAGGGCAGAAAGGAGGGAGGCAGGAAAGAAAGAAAGAAAGAAAGAAAGAAAGAAAGAAAGAAAGAAAGAAAGAAAGAAAGAAAGAAAGAAAGAAAGGGAAGAAGGAAGGAGGATAGAGGAAGGAATGGAGGCGGGAGGGATGAAAGAAGGAAGGAAGGAGGAAAGGAGAGGAAATCAGGAGGAAGGAAAGAAGAGAGAAAGTAAAGGAGATAGCAGAAGGAGGAAAGAAAAGAAGGGAAGGAGGGAGGAAAGGAAGGAAAGAAAGAAAGGAGGATAGAAAAGGAAGGAAAGAAGAGAGGAGGAAAAGGAGAAAGAATGGAAAGGAGAGAGAAAGGAAGGAGGATGGAGGAAAGAAAGGGGAGGAGGAGAAGAAAGGAAGGAAAAATAAAGAAGGAAGGAGGGAGAAAAGGAGGGAGGCAGGAAGGAAAGAGGGCAGAAAGGAGGGAGGCAGGAAAGAAAGAAAGAAAGAAAGAAAGAAAGGGAAGAAGGAAGGAGGATAGAGGAAGGAATGGAGGCGGGAGGGATGAAAGAAGGAAGGAAGGAGGAAAGGAGAGGAAATCAGGAGGAAGGAAAGAAGAGAGAAAGTAAAGGAGATAGCAGAAGGAGGAAAGAAAAGAAGGGAAGGAGGGAGGAAAGGAAGGAAAGAAAGAAAGGAGGATAGAAAAGGAAGGAAAGAAGGAAGGAGGATAGAGGAGGAAGGAAGGAGGAAAGAAGAGAGGAAGGCAGGAGGAGGGAGGAAAGAAGGAATAGTCAAAACAGATGAAGGACGACAGGGTTAAGAAGACTGAGGCAGCTGTGACATCATCAGGGGGAGGGGCTGAAGCCGAAGACGCACCATTGATTAGTCGTGATGAATGCGGGTGAAAAATAAATGAGAGTGAGTTTAAAGCCCTAATCCATTATTGGAGTGGAGTGCCTCCAGTTACACCACTGTTAAGTCATTACTGAATGTGTTTACATTTTGAGATTTATGTGATTGAACGCACTCTGTTAGGAGAAAATGACCAACAACAAGTAATCTGGAGACAGAGAATACAACTCCTGTCTGTCTTACATTTATTTTTCATGGCGTAAGAGGCTTAGAGGCTTAGTTTGCCAATAAAAATAGGACAGTTCCTAATTTGGAGCTACAATAGATGCGAGAAGCTGTAAAAACCTTATTGTCTACCCATTCATATGATTGCAGTTTCAATGCTTACGCAATTGTATTACCATATTTTCACAAACCAGTTATGCATCATTTGTTTGTGAGAACATCTTACTGAAATCTTAATAAAGGCAGAATATAATAGAATATTTTGACACCTGTAGAACATGGCTGGTGTACCGCTGCCTCGAATGTTTATGCAATATTAAACGATGGTTCTTTATTATTTGTGCATGATTGTGTGACTTTAATTGAGGCAGCAGTGGTAAACCATGAAACTAAAAATGTTTTCTGTGATGACTGTGATGAAAGAAGTGTGGTGGTTGTGAAGAGAGCTGAAATAAAGGCTTCAGTTCTCCTAAAGTAAAACTTTAACAGGGCTGTCTGCTAAAGTGGAGAAAGTATTCTAAATATAGTGTACACTTAAACTGCTATTGATTTTTTACAGATGTCTAAAAAACATTTTGCTGCTGCTCTCATCCACAGCAGCACATTGCTGAGCTTCTGTGTTAGTACTCCTGCAGGTAATACACACTGACTGTAGATAAATACATCATACAAACACACTGCAAAGAAACTGAAATATCCTTAATATACACTACCGGTCAAAAGTTTTAGAACACCCCAATTTTTCCAGTTTTTTATTGAAATTCAAACAGTTCAAGTCAAATGAACAGCTTGAAAGGGTCCAAAGGTAAGTGGTGAACTGCCAGAGGTAAATAAAAAAAGGTAAGCTTAACCAAAACTGGAAAATAATGTACATTTCAGAATTATACAAGTAGGCCTTTTTCAGGGAACAAGAAATGGGTTAACAACTTAACTCTATGGAGTCTTGGGCTATTTTGTCCATTTTTGAATTCTTTTCATGTCTTTGTAAGTCATTTTGTGTCTTTTTTTGGTCATTTTGTGTCTTTTTTAGTCATTTTGTGTCTTTTGGTGTCTTTTTTTGGTCATTTTGTGTCTTTTTTAGTCATTTTGTGTCTTTTGGTGTCTTTTTTTGGTCATTTTGTGTCTTTTTTAGTCATTTTGTGTCTTTTTTGTGTCTTTTTTAGTCCTTTAGTCCAACATAAAATGTGATTTTGAATCTTTTTTTTACTTTCAAAACACTATCATGCTCAATAAAGAATTTTAAATGTTGCAAATGTGCATTAATTTCAGAGTACACTGAGACATTAAACTGCATCATTTTCAATTAAATTCTGGAAAAGTTGTTGTGTTCTAAAACTTTTGACCGGTAGTGTATCATTTTATTATCATGGAAAAATAGCATCAGCATATTGCTATTACAGAGCATTACATGGATGTAGAATTGCAAGGGACAAAATGCCAATCCAGAGATATTATCTGTTTTATTCCATTCATTATTCTTCCCTGATGCCAACATTACCCCAAAAACAAGCTGAATGCCAAGAGTTCGGTCAGAGAAAGCGCCAACCTCCAGGGTGGGAGAATGACGCCAGCATGGAAGAGCCAAAACCTGCAGTCCCCTGATCACTGTAGTCTGGCTCCAAGAACCAGTCAATCCCCATAGAACCCCATGATAAAAAGCCCAACTTTACAGCAGAAATGAACATGTTTACAGCCTGGTGCAAACATGCTCTCTGCAGTTAGTTTGAGCCTTAAAGTTATGCAAGTTTTGTTTTAAGTATTTTTCTATATTGATATAAATATCAATATTTTGTACTGTGCAACTGGAGGAGGACTGCTCCAAACAAAATTTCGTTGTCTTGTACAATGACAATAAAGTTCTATTCTATTCTATATTCTATTCATCCTGGCTCTTCAGCGCCACCTATGGGTGACGTCACAGAGAATATGTCGGAGATTTGGCTGTGTTACCCTGGTGGCTAATCTTGCTCACTGTTTTCCAACTTTACAGTCTCCTCCTGGAGCCAAAAAAGGCACAAATGGTATAGTTCTCCCAAATGAACCTTAAACACGCTTGGTATGTAAGATGATGGGATTAGTAGCAGTGCACCTGTCTAATGAGTATAATGGTAATCTAAACGACTGTGGATATATTGGATTGCATATTGAGATTTACAAAAACATATACATTGAATAACACATGTGTGTTATGTCAATACAACACCCAACAGTGCCCGGATTGTAGACTATAGACCACGTTAACATAATCAATGCATTTGCCTTTTCCTGTAAATGTGTTCAAACATACACTACTGGTCAAAAGTTTTAGAACACACCAACTTTTCCAGAATTTAATTGAAAATTATGCAGTTTAATGTCTCAGTGTACTCTGAAATTAATGCACATTTGCAACATTTAAAATTCTTTATTGAGCATGATAGTGTTTTGAAAGTGAAAAAAAGATTCAAAATCACATTTTATGTTGGACTAAAGGACTAAAAAAAAGACACAAAATGACTAAAAAAAGACACAAAATGACAAAAAAAGACACCAAAAGACACAAAATGACTAAAAAAGACACAAAATGACTAAAAAAAGACACAAAATGACCAAAAAAAGACACAAAATGACAAAAAAAACACCAAAAGACACAAAATGACTAAAAAAAAAGACACAAAATGACCAAAAAAAGACACAAAATGACTTACAAAGACATGAAAAGAATTCAAAAATGGACAAAATAGCCCAAGACTCCATAGAGTTAAGTTGTTAACCCATTTCTTGTTCCCTGAAAAAGGCCTACTTGTATAATTCTGAAATGTACATTATCTTTCAGTTTTTGTTAAGCTTACCTTTTTTTATTTACCTCTGGCAGTTCACCACTTACCTTTGGACCCTTTCAAGCTGTTCATTTGACTTGAACTGCTTGAATTTCAATAAAAAACTGGAAAAATTGGGGTGTTCTAAAACTTTTGACTGGTAGTGTATATTGTGTGTGTTATGTCAATACAACACCCAATGGTGCCCCGGATTGTAGACTATAGACCACATTAACATAATCATTGCATTTGCCCTGTAAATGTGTTTAAACATAAGTAAACACAGTGGCTGCTTAAAGGCAGAACTGTTCTTATTAATATCTAGATCTAGTCTGGCCGTGCAAAAGGTCTCAGCAAGAAAAATCCCGATGTGGTTAAAGCTGGAGGAACAATCGGGCTCATGGCAAGAAGCTTTGTTTTCAGAGAAAAACTCGACACTCTGTGGTTGTAAATCGATCTTCCCAACAGTTTGTTCTGTGTTGTTTGATTTAAATGTTTTCTGTGAACTGCTGAGCAAGCACTTAGTTTCCCTTTAGTCTACCAGTTGCATTATTGGATGAAATGTTGTAGCTTTAGTGCAGGAGTGTCAAACTCTGGCCCGCGGGCCACATTTGGCCCGCAGTGTAATTTTATTTGGCCCGTGAGCCAATATCAAATTATTATATTATTATTGTACTATAAAAGCTGACCCGCCGGTATTATACGGCGCATTTACCGCTAATACTAGATTTATTATTGTTATTTTATTTTTAAATGTATTAACCTGTTGAAAAAGTTTATTTTGATATTTAAATCAGAAGGATGCAAATAGAAAAGAGGCATACGATTTTTATTTAATTTTTATTGAATAAATTAATGACATTGATGTGTTTTTTATTTGAAATTTGATTTTGCATGTCTGCACTATTTAGTTATATATTGTATGTTTATAAGCGTTGCTGGTTCCATATTTAATGTTAAAGCAAAACATGTTTGGTATATATTAAAAGGTTTATTTGTTCAATGTTGGCCCGCGATTTTATTCAAGTTTTACATTTTGGCCCATTGTGTATTTGAGTTTGACTCCCCTGCTTTAGTGAAATAAAACACTCTGAATATGGGAATTAACAGATAATGCTGTTCATTTTGTTGGAGATGCCTCAGGATTAAACATGTGGGACGGACATACAATACTATAGATTCTCAATTACATGCAGTATCGGCTTCCCAGCGTCCCTTCCCCCGTTTCCTTCTGCTGTCACAACGTTACCCTCAATTATCCAGTTCCTGCTCAGAGTCCAAGATCTCAGCACTGATTCTCTGGTAAATATAGGACGATGCCCTCTATTATACTGCTAGGTTATGTTCAGAAGAGAGACAGGGAGGAAGTACAAACTGACTGTATAACTGTCACTCAGATGAAAGAAAAAAGCACCAGTGGTCATTATTTTCCCTCTAGTGACATTAATATATTCACAGAATGAGCTTCCTTTCATCTGCATAACACTCTGGTTTTTAAAACCGCCGTTGATCACCAAGTTTCAACCAGAAGGTGAAAATGACACAGGACTTTTTTATTTTTTTTATTTTGAGGGACCGAGCACTAACGGTGCGAGGACCCTATTGTAATTGGTCCGTTTATTATAACGGCAAATGAATCGCCTTTTTGAGGCCTTTATCATATTCAAAAACTCCCCAAACTCGGCACAAAATTCAATCGTGTCGAAAATGTACATATTTCATTGCTTTCAGAAATGGGCGTGGCAAAATGACCTACTAGCGCCCCCTAGAATTCAGCCCCTCACACAGGTTTGTCGTAGAGACACGAAATTTGGTACATACATGTATCATGGGAAGACGCACCAAAAAGTCTCAAGAATCCATACTCTAAAATGTACAGGAAGTCGGCCATCTTGGATTTTTTGCCTCACACTCGTTACTTATGGCAGCTATTCTCAACCTTGGGGTCGGGACCCCAATTGGGGTCCCCAGATGATTTCTGGGGGTCGCCAAATCATTTTGGAAGTCAGCTCTGTCTCCACTGTGTTAAAGTGTTAATGTGTTAATGTGTTTTAGTCTTTTTGGTCACTTAATGTCTTTTTTTGGTCATTTTGTATCTTTTTTTTGATAATTTTGTGGTCAAATTGTCTCTTTTTTTAGTCATTTTGTGTCTTTTTTGGTCATTTTGAGTCTTTTTTGGTCATTTTGTGTCTTTTTTTGGTCATTTTGTATCTTTTTTTTGATAATTTTGTGGTCAAATTGTGTCTTTTTTTAGTCATTTTGTGTCTTTTTTGGGTAATTTTGTTTCTTTTTGGGGTCATTTTGTGTCTTTTTTGGTCATTTTGTGTCTTTTTTGGTCATTTATGTCTTTTTTGGTCATTTTGTGTCTTTTTTGGTCATTTAGTGCCTTTTTTTAGTCATTTTGTGTCTTTTTTGGTCATTTTGTTTCTTTTTGGGGTAATTTTGTGTCTTTTTTGGTCATTTTTTGTGTCTTTTTTTTGGTAATTTATGTCTTTTTTTGGTCATTTTGTGTCTTTTTTTTGGTCATTTTGTGTCTTTTTTGGTCATTTTGTTTCTTTTTTGGGTGATCTGAACTGTGTGTGTGAGATTGTGTTCAGTGAGCGGGGGTCGTGGACAACATGCATGTTAAATTGGGGGTCGCGACTCAAAAAGGTTGAGAACTACTGCCATAGAGGGTTAAAGTGCTTTGGAAAGTTTTCATGATCTGAATATATACCTTAAAAATAAAAAAAAAATGGTAATTAAAAATGGTTACTTGCATAAGTAAGGCTCCCGATCGGAGTAAAACCAGCATCTCCGTCTCTGTTAGAGCTGTTAGGAGACTCAGAAAGTGGCTCTGAGGTTATGAGCGTACAGAGGCCTCCGAGGGCCAAACAGAGGCTCATTAACTCAGAGTCTGTCTGCTTATCCACAGAGCAAAACTGTTCCAGACAAGTAGGCACAGCCTCATTGTGACACATTTTCAAACGGAGGGCTTAAGCTCCACTTCCTGCCGTCTTGTTGTATTTCTGGGACACTGCTAAATCTATTTGGGGTGACTGAAGTTTCATGAAGATAGATGGAAGTGAGTTTTGGAAGAGTACATGCGACAAAAAGGTCCAAGGACATATTTTCCGGTCTCCTTCCTCCAGTTATCTGAGTGTGAAATTAGTATTTTCAAAGCACATGTGGCCCACAATACGGCCACTGACTGACTGGGCACAGTTATTCTACACAGATTTATTTTGCTTTTTTTCAAGTGACAAACACTGGTAAGACATCAGCAATAAGCTGGATCTCGAAATAACAAGATAACATCTCAAAAAAAATGTTCTTCACTTGCGGTTCAGGGCTTCCGTAGCAGAAAACCCACATGGGCTTATTTATTTATTTAAAGCCTCCACCTAAAATTTCATTAGAAAGTAATAAAAAAGACACAAAAAAGACACAAAATGACCAAAGAAATGAATCAAAATGACTAAAAAAGAAATAAATTGACCACAAAATTATCAAAAAAAAGACACAAAATGACCTAAAAAGACACAAAATGACCAAAAAAAGACACAAATTGCCCAAAAAAGACACAAAATGACCAAAAAATACACAAAATGACCAAAAAAAGAAACAAAATGACTAAAAAAAGAAACAAAATGACCAAAAAAAGAAACAAAATTACTAAAAAAAGACACAAAATGACCAAAAAAAGCAAACAAAATGACTAAAAAAGAAATAAATTGACCACAAAATGATCAAAAAACGACACAAAATGACCAAAAAAAGACAAAATGACACAAAAAAGAAACAAAATGACCAGGTCCAAGGTCCAAGGACATATTTTCCGGAGTGTGAAATTAGTATTTTCAATGCACATGTGGCCACTGACTGGGCACAGTCATTTTACACAGATTTATTTTGCTTTTTTCCAAGTGACAAACACTGGTATGACATCAGCAATAAGCTGGAAATAACACTGTTTTCTCTACACTGTAAAAAAATAACCTGTTGTATTTACGGTAAAAAAACAGCAGCTGTGGTTGCCAGAACTTTACCGTAATAAATACGGTGCAACTTTTTCTAATATTACGGTAAAATGATATTAGCACTGTTGATTTCACGTTTAAGATTGCCATTTTATCCCATTTTTTACTGTATAAATAAAAGGTTTTTCCATCAAAAGAAACACTGTTTTGCCATATAATTGACAAGCAAATACTTTATAAATGAAAATGCATAAATTAAAGATTTTACCATTAAATATTACAGTATATTTTTGTTAGCGATATGGTTTTTAGTACATTTAACAGTGAGACAAAGTACTTTTTACAAAAGATAAATGCAAAAATGACAGTGGCGGCTTGTATATATATTACATTAATTACATATTACAGTGTATTTTACACTGGAGTAATGTATTTTCCCCAAAACAAAACTGTAAAAAATAGTGTTTTGGCTGATTTATACGTTTACGGTGTTTCATTGTTACTGAAACTGAATTAACCCATTTATCATTTTACTTTTACAGTCTTTTACTGTCATGGTTTAGCAGTTTTTCACCGTAAAATCTACAGACATTTTTTACAGTGTACTTTGGTGAGATTCAGAGACGTAATCCTCCTAAAAATGATAAGATGGGTAGATTTTTTTATGTGTAAATAATGGTGCTCTCTCTTATTCCGGTGTAATAACCTTCAGTCAATGTTGACTTTCTTTTTGATTAATATGTGAGTTTTCTGTTTCCTCTTTGACTTGCTGGCATTAATAACCACAGGGAGCAGACAGTGAAGTGACTTTCTGATGAACCATCCACTGATATTTTTCTATCAAATAGGAATGACAGCTGCTGATAATCTTTAACATTCCCACTTTCCAATTTCCCTCCTGCAGTAAAGAGCTACTGTATCATACAGTGGTCTGCTTTCTGGGGCAGCCTTCTTAACTTTTTTTTTTTTTACTATTTAAAGGGAAAGTTCAACCCAAAAAATATAAAGAATATGCAACTTTTTTTGTTACTTGTGGTGCTATTTATCAATCTACATTGTTTTGGTGTAAGTTGCAGAGTGTTGGTGAAATCAGCTGTTGATGTCGGCCTTTTAGTCTAGATCATAGGTCTCAAACTCGTGGCCCGCGGGCCAATTGTGGCCCTCGTGATTATATTTTGTGGCCCCCACCTTGATATGAAAGTTTATATGAATGGCACTTTACCGTGTTTGTGTGTGGAAGGTCCCTTTAATTACTTTTTTTTGGTAATTTTGTCTTTTTTGAATAATTTTGTGTCTTTTTTAATAATTTTGTGTCTTTTAAAAAAATAATTTTGTGTCTTTTTTTTGTAATTTTGTGTCTTTTTTGGTAATTTCGTGTCTTTTTTTTGTAATTCTGTCTTTTTTGTTTTTTTTTTAGTAATTTTGTTCCTTCTTTGTCATTTCGTGTCTTTTTTTAAATTGTTTTGTGTCTTTTTTTAGTAATTCTGTCATTTTTGTGTCATTTCGTGTCTTTTTAAAAATAATTTTGTGTCTTTTTTTTTGGTCATTCATGCCTCCAGCGGCCCCCAGGTAGTTTGAGTTTGAGACCCCTGGTCTAGATGGAATTGTCCAAAAAGTGAAAGTGAGGAGCATTTATGGGTACAAGTCAGGAACCGGCCTACTTTACTTATTTCAAGGGTGCTGAATAAAAAAAAAATGGTTCCCAAGCGAAATTTTGAGTTTTTGACCTTCTCATTTGCATATCAATATGGCCGCCAAATTGCCCATCTTGCTCAGTCGTTGGACCATTTCCCCTTAGTTTTTTTGTAAGTAGGCAATCAAAGATGAGGAAATTAAGTTTCTGGATCTATAGTCTAGGGTCAGAGCAAGAATATAGTGGAGGCTCAGTGCTTTTTTATGTATATTTATATATATATATGCAAAATACCAACTTTTAAGGTGAAATTAAGCATTATTTGTGTCATTTTTTAAGGCCGACATAAATATTCAATCAATATCACTTTTAAATGTTCCAGTTGGTATTTTGCATATATATATATATATATATATATAATGCACATTTGCAACATTTAAAATGCTTTATTGAGCATGATAGTGTTTTGAAAGTAAAAAAAAGATTCAAAATCACATTTTATGTTGGACTAAAGGACTAAAAAAAGACACAAAATGACCAAAAAAAGACACAAAATGACTAAAAAAATAAACAAAATGACCAAAAAAAGACACAAAATGACTTACAAAGACATGAAAAGAATTCAAAATAGCCCAAGACTCCATAGAGTTAAGTTGTTAACCCATTTCTTGTTCCCTGAAAAAGGCCTACTTGTATAATTCTGAAATGTACATTAATTTCCAGTTTTGGTTAAGCTTACCTTTTTTTATTTACCTCTGGCAGTTCACCACTTACCTTTGGACCCTTTCAAGCTGTTCATTTGACTTGAACTGCTTGAATTTCAATAAAAAACTGGAAAAATTGGGTGTTCTAAAACTTTTGACCGGTAGTGTATATATATACATAAAAAAGCCACTGAGCCTCCACTATATCCTTGCTCTGACTCTAGACTATAGATCCAGAAACTTAATTTCCTCATCTTGATTGCCTACTTACAAAAAAACTAAGGGGAAATGGTCCAATGGCAAGATGGGCAATTTGGTGGCCATTTGATACAAATTAGAAGGTCAAAAACTCAAAATTTCGCTTGGGAACCATTTTTTTTGGACTCAGCACCCTTGAGATCTGTAAGGTAGGCCGGTTCCTGACTTGTACCCATAAATGCTCCTCACTTCTTATAGAAGGCCTTTATTCTGAAATCCGTCTAGACTATTTTGTCGACTAGGATGGCACTTCATGGGATTTGCTTTTGATGCTCAAAGCGGCAAAAAAATACATTTGAAAAACTCAATAGCAATGTCTCTCTTCAGAAATCATGACCTGGTTACTCCTACGATTCATGCAGGAATTATACAAAAAAAAAACCCTGAAACTCTAAGAGACATTGCTGCTGAGCTTCACATTTATTTTTTGGCACCAGCAAACTTTCATCTAATTCCAATATATTTGAGTGATGGTTCATGTGGACATCTCTACTGCTGATATCTCTACGGCTGATATTCACATCAGAACAATCCAGGGAAGAGGGAAAATTGTGCCTCTTTCATTTTAGGGTGAAAATATAAATCTTGCCATAAACACTGATCCAGCATGCTGCCCCAATCTCACAGTTCAGATCAGACAAACTCAGTTTATACGAAGAATTTTGGACGAATAATGAAGCAGACAACAACTAAAACATCTCTCTGTCTGTGCATTTATATATATTTTTTATATTTTATTGTTACTTTTAATCTAAGTCCTTTGCTATCAGTCTAAAGGTCCATTCTGACCTCCTGAGTGTGTAACAGTCAGCTTCAAGCCAGAGACTCCTTGGAAAGTAACAACTTGATACTTTGGGATTTGTCAGAAAAGACACAAAATGACCCCAAAAAAGAATCAAATTGACCACAAAAGGATCAAAAAAGACACAAAATGACCAAAATATTACATAAAATGGAGCACAAAAGGAATCAAATTGACCACAAAAATGACAAAAACTGACCACCAAAAGACACAAAAGGACCAAAAAAGACACAAATTGACCACAACATGATAAAAAACACACAAAATGACCAAAAAAAGACACAAAATGACCAAACAAAGACACAAGATGATTTAAAAAAAAGACACAAATGACCAAAAAAAGACACAAAAATGACCAAAAAAAGACACAAAATGATAAAAAAAGACACAAAATGACAAAAAAGACACAAAATGACCAAAAAAAAGACACAAAATGACCAAGAAAAGACACAAAATGACCAAACAAAGACACAAAATGATTAAAAAAAGACACAAAATGATAAAAAAAAGACACAAAATGACCAACAAAAGACACAAAATGACCAAACAAAGACACAAAATGATAAAAAAAAGACACAAAATGATCAAAAAAAGACACAAAATGACCAAACAAAGACACAAAATGACCAAACAAAGACACAAAATGATAAAAAAAAAAAAGAAACAAAATGACCAAAAAGACACAAAATTACCCAAAAAAAAGACACAAAATGACCAAAAAAGACTAAAACACATTAACACGTGAGACCCCAATTGGGGTCCCGACCCCAAGGTTGAGAGTAGCTGCCATAAGTAACGAGTGTGAGGCAAAAACTAAAGAAGAAGAAGTGTGAGGAAAGTTTTTAAACCAACTTCAAAGCCAGAAAAGGAGCTTGGACATCCTTATATCATTGAGATGAACGAGCTCACCAAATGAGCTGTTTGATATCTGTAGCTGTGCATATGTACTTTATACTGTAATGTTGCTATTATTTGATTAAAATAAGCGCAGCCTCAAGTTTTATAGTATTTAATTACAGTTTCATTGTTTGTTTACATGCACAGGCAAGTGAATTACACTGCAGTTCAGCCAGCAAATGGAATAGTTCCTTATCAGAGTTTCCAGACGGGACCATATAGCAGCAGAGCTACGGCACCAGGCCGTTTCTCACTGGAATTAATTCTCCATCTTTATGCCTTGGAGGAGCTCTTCGGTTAATCAAATCACTGAAATCAGTTTGTGGCCACAATAAAAAGGACTGACTGGAAATGTTGGTTGGCACGATATAAATTGAATTATTGTCTACACTGAGAAATACTATTAAAAACAAAAATAGTATAATCTTTCAGCGATCCATGGACCCTCCCAGTCTGAGTCCTTATTCTAAAACTCTTACTGGATCTCCTGCTACTGTTACTGATCTATACGTTTACAGGAGAAAATACTTTTTATCTCAGTGGAATTGATGATGAGGCTCCTTGAGGTGGTAAAAATACGCAAGTATTTATAAATCAACCACAAGGGTTTGTGGTCGAAGGCACACCATAAAAATCATCAATTCAAGGATCTTTTATTAATACAGATAAGAGAAACCAACCTGGTCTCACAGGAATCCGTGAAATAGCCACGGATTTGCTTAACTCAAAATCCGTGGAATAGCCACGGAATCACTCAAATATCCGTGAAACTGACACGGATTTGGCTTCAATGCAAGTTTATGTACATTCACTGAGTGAATATTTAGAAAATAAAACATATATTTCTCGCTAGAAATGTGATCAAAATCCATTTTTATGCAGAAACTAAGTCAAAATATTGATTTTTCACTAAAAATGAGAGAACTGTCGGCCATGTTTTTTGTTCTGACCGCCAGGACCTTGAAAGTCACGTGACTTGGAACAAGCCAATAGGAACAAATATCCATGGAATAGCCACGGGATATGACTGTCATTAACTTGCATTGTAGCCAAATCCGTGTCAGTTTCACGGAAATTTGAGTGATTCCGTGGCTATTTCACGGATTCCTGTGAGACCAGGTTCAGAGAAACATGTTTTTGTCAGCATAACAGCTGTGGTCAACCACAAATACTTGTGGTTGATTTTGTCTGAATGCGTGTCCATTTTGCTAGCATCACCTCTGGAGTGCAAGAAGCTTTTTTCTATTTTTATATTCTATTCATTGTTCCAAATATGTGTGGTCGACTGAGTTATTGATTCAATAAGAAGGTCCTGGGCTCAGATCCTGGTCTCTGGTCCTTTCTGTGTGCAGTTTGCACATTCTCCTTTCACCCACAATCCAAAAACATACAGGACAAGTGTAGTGGAAACTAAATTTCCCCCGGGTACAAATGCAAATATGCAAACTATGCATGAGCCCCGTGTTGACTGCAGACCTCAGAATAAAGAGGTAGAAGACAGATGGATGGAGGACGGCTGTCCGAGTGGAAGACTATGAACTGGTTTTAGTGCATCACTGCAAGGAAGATTGTTAAAATGTGTAGATTTCCTGAGCAAACCCTGGTCTAAATCAGCTATTCTCAACCTTGGGGTCGGGACCCCAATTGGGGTCGCAAGATGATTTCTGGGGGTCGCCAAATCATTTTGGAAGTCAGCTCTGTCTCCACTGTGTTAAAGTGTTCATGTGTTCATGTGCTTTAGTCTTTTTGGTCACTTAATGTCTTTTTTTGGTCATTTTGTGGGGTTTTTTTTTTAGTCATTTTGTGTCTTTTTTTTTTTTTTTAATCATTTTGTGTCTTTTTTGTCATTTAGTGTCTTTTTTTGGTAATTTTATGTCTTTTTTGGTAATTTTGTGGTCAATTTGTGTATTTTTTGGTCATTTTGTTTCCTTTTTTTGGTAATTTTGTGTCTTTATTTTAGTCATTTTGTGTATTGTTTTTTCTTTTTTTGGTAATTTTGTGTCTCTTTGGTTATTTTGTGTCTTTTCTGGTCATTTTGTGTCTTTTTTTGTCATTTTGTGTCTTTTTTTTAAAATCATTTTGTGGTAAATTTGTGTCTTTTTTGATCATTTTGTTTCCTTTTTTGGTAATTTTGTGTCTTTTTTGTCATTTTGTGTCTTTTTGTCATTTTTTTCTTTTTTTTGGTCAATTTGTGTCTTTTTTGATGATTTTGTTTCCTTTTTTGGTCATTTTGTGTCTTTTTTGGTTATTTTGTGGTCGATTTTGTGTCTTTTTTGATCATTTTGTGGTTGATTTTGTGTCTTTTTTGGTCATTTTGTTTCCTTTTTTGTAATTTTTGGTCTTTTTTGGTCATTTTGTGGTCGATTTTGTGTCTTTTTAGGTCATTTTGTGTCTTTTTTGGTCATTTTTTGATCATTTTGTGGTCGATTTTTTTGGTAATTTTGTTTCCTTTTTTTGGTCTTTTTTTTTTTTTGGGTGATCTAAACTGTGTGTGTGAGATTGTGTTCAGTGAGCGGGGGTCGTGGACAACATGCATGTTAAATTGGGGGTCGCAACTCAAAAAGGTTGAGAACTACTGCTCTAAATGACCTGAATATTGTAGAAGTTGAGTGAAGCTGCCTCCAAGTAAAGTAAGGAGTACTTTCTTTAACAGCCTAAAGCTTGAAAGTGTTTAAACATCCATGTAGGAATCATGTGGGATTACAGCACAAAGCCCATGTAGCAGAATAAAACCACTATGATTTGTGGGTTTGTTGCAGAAACTGGCTTTTTATGGATTTTTTGATTTCCTTGCAGCCAGCGTCTGTGAGAGAGCTTCATGGTGAATGCACCCTTTTACATTTTACACTAAAAGATAATAAAAGTCTCACTGGATTGA
Organism: Centropristis striata; assembly: GCF_030273125.1. Classification (NCBI taxonomy): domain Eukaryota; kingdom Metazoa; phylum Chordata; class Actinopteri; order Perciformes; family Serranidae; genus Centropristis; species Centropristis striata. Next base: position 37,781,124 of record NC_081528.1, on the reverse strand, counting down.
CTGCAGACTTGCAAGCAGTTTATTCATCTGCAGATGATTTCTGGGGGTCGCCAAATCATTTTGGAAGTCAGCTCTGTCTCCACTGTGTTAAAGTGTTCATGTGTTTTAGTCTTTTTGGTCATTTCATGTCTTTTTTTTGTCATTTAGTGTCTTTTTTTTTGTAATTTTGTGTCTTTTTTGGTCATTTTGTTTCCTTTTTTTGGTAATTTTGTGTCTTTTCTGGTCATTTTGTGTCTTTTTTGGTCATTTTGTTTCCTTTTTTTGGTCATTTTGTGTCTTTTTTGGTCATTTTGTGTCTTTTTTTATCATTTTGTGGTAAATTTGTGTCTTTTTCTGACATTTTGTGTCTTTTTTTTATCATTTTGTGGTCAATTTGTGTCTTTTTTGATCATTTTGTTTCCTTTTTTGGTCATTTTGTGTCTTTTTTTAGTCATTTTGTGTCTTTTTGGTAATTTTTTTCTTTTTTTGGTCATTTTGTGTCTTTTTTGGTCATTTTGTGGTCGATTTTGTGTCTTTTTTGGTCATTTTGTTTCCTTTTTTGATCATTTTGTGTCTTTCTTTGTCATTTTGTGTCTTTTTGGTAATTTTTTTCTTTTTTTTGTCATTTTGTGTCTTTTTTGGTCATTTTGTGGTCGATTTTGTGTCTTTTTTGATCATTTTGTGGTCGATTTTGTGTCTTTTTTGGTAATTTTGTTTCCTTTTTTGATCATTTTGTGGGTTTGTTGCAGAAACTGGCTTTATATGGATTTTTTGATTTCCTTGCAGCCAGCGTCTGTGAGATAGCTTCATGGTGAATGCACCCTTTTACATTTAACACTAAAAGATAATAAAAGTCTCACTGGATTGACTGTAGACTTGCAAGCAGTTAATTCATCTGCATGGTGAAAATGATTACAGAACATTGAGGAATCTGTGTTTTACTTCAACACATACTTGTGTCCTATACATTTAGTTCCATAAAGCAAAGCTGAGGTGATTAGTCAGCTGGTTCTGCTGTATAACCTTGTAATGTGGAGATGATAGAGGCTGGACTGAGTGCTGCTCGATTCCTCCAGTGTTCAAGGAAAGGAAACACGCCATTACCAAGGCAGCAGACAGGAACCGGCTGGAGGGCACCTGTCTGTGTGAGCTGCAGTGGATTTACAACATCTGCTCCATGCAGCAGGATGCCTCCTCCGCTCTCCACCACTGATTCATTATTTCACACGCAGGGATGACGCAGCCAACAAATTGGAAATTGTGTTCACAGAAGTTTCCCATCTCACTTTTACAGAATCTGGGGAAGATTAGTTATTAAAGCTTCGTTGGCAGGATTGTTTGGTTTCCACAACACTTGCTAGATTCATTGTTATCACCTGTGTTACGTTGAATTCTAAAGAAAACTTTATTTTTGAAGCATGCCTCCATGGTGATCGAAGAATCTGAAAACTGAGAAAATCCTAGTTGTATCGGAGTAAATATGGGCCACATTTGACAACAGCAAAACGACGTCAAAACATCCGTTTGAAGCTCTCAAATCAAGTCTCATTTATCCAGTTGCATGCTAATTACTCCCCGTACACATGCATTATTGCTAAAACCCACCATTTAAAACAATGGTGTGCTACTTTTCTGGTTTCGAAAGGACAAGCAGCACATCTGCGCTGTGCATGTGTTTGGGTTTTCAAGGTAAAATGCAATGAATAATAAAGAGACTGTCCTCTCCCCAAAGACAACCCCACACTGCAAAAAAGCCAACTTGTATTTTTTGGCCTAAAACAGTGATTTAAGTTGGTAAAACTTGGAAATATAAATTATTGACATTTAGGGCAATAATGTAAGTTAGCACAACAAAGGAAGCCAGTTGTCTGCTCAAAAACAAGTTGGTGAGTTGTTGTTACTTATATCTTTAAGTTGGGGTTCAAAACAAGGGACAATAGTTCTGATAACTCTTATTTCTTTGTTGGGAAATGCGGGAAAGCAGTGAAATTCATTAGCGAAAGCTAGCGGCTAACTGATGCTAGCGGCTAACTGATGCTAGCTGCGCTGCTTGTTACAGCTACAAGAGTAGCCATTAGCGTATCAATGCTAACTCAAAATTGTGGTCGCAACATTAGCTGACATTTCATAGCGGCGTTACAATCGTGCCAATTCAGCACATTGCAGAAGTTAGCAGAAGTAAGGATTAAAAGTTATTACAATGTAAAATTATAAGTTAGTACAACTTACAGTTGAGTTGACAAAAATCTGAATTCAGAGTTGAGCAAACTCAAAAACAAAACTTAAAATATTTAGTTTAATTGTCCAACTTAAAATTTTATCGAAGTTTGTTGCCTTGAAATTTTGAGTTCACCCAACTTTTCTTTTTTTGCAGTGTGGGGGTTGAAGTAAGCAGCACTGTCTCATGGCCGTAGTAAATATTAAATGCGCCGAAGTGGACATTGTAGTGTAAAATCAAAGGGGGAACTGAGTATAGAGCGACAACATTGGACCTTTATCCAAACCAAATGTTAGTGTTGTTATTTGAAGTTACGTAATTAAGTTTTGTGCATCATGCTTTATGTCAGCGATGTAACAATCTCACTTCCGGTAGTTATAGGATGAGGGTTAGGGTTAGTTATATCTGTTTATTTATTTATTTATTGTAACGCCTTACTATCTACTTTTTTACCTTTACTTTAAGGGAAGTAGTTTTGTTGCTTAACCCTTTATCGGGCAAAGAACTATATTTGGTAACTTCAGGTAATATTTCCAGAAAAAAGTTGCAAATTTACTAGATTAAAGTAGCAAATCTACAAGAAAAAAAGTCGCAGATTTAAGTGATTTAAAGAGGCAAACCTGCACAAAAAAAGTCGCAGATTTTTTCAGAGAAAATAGCAACTTTTTTCTCCCAGATTCACCACTTTAAATCTCATAAATCTGCACATTTTTTCCCCGTAGATTTGCCACTTTAATCGAGTAAACTTTTTTCTCAAAATATTATTTTCAGATGTTTTTTTACACATTCTGGCTGTATGTAATATCCTCCAATATTCTCTAGGGTTGAAATTTGGAACTTGCAAGTGTTTCAATGAGTGTCCTATTAAGGGTTAAACTTAACGAAAATGCGACTTCTTCACAACATGTTTTAAATAGCAACTGGTACGTGTAGGTATGAGGTTTGTTTTTCTCAGCAAGGGTGCTAGTTTCGGAAACGCTCCTATGAATCAAGATTTAAGTTAGAAACTAGGGGTGTGCCATATCGTATCGTTCACGATAATATCGGTATATTTTTTTCATGGTTAAAAAAAATGCATATCATGATATTGGCAATATTCCTACTTCTTGATGTAGTGGCATAAGGTTAATATTAACTAACAATTAAAGTTGTTTTAATCACAAAAAGCTACTTACTCTCTGTCGCTAAACACATGCAGCTTTCAAAATAAGAGCACAGTGTGTTAACAGAATCCACCACAGAACTTACGAGAAGACTGTCAAAATAAGATGCCTTAAATAAAACATACAAGAACCTTTATTCTCCTTTACAAAATGTCATTAAAATATGCCCCCGGAACCCCTAAATGGTTATTTTTAATATTTTTTATTTGGCAACTGTTGAGATTTGCACTTCGTACTACATTTTAGATTTTTATTTATTTATACAGACTAAAAAAAACATATTTTCTATATCTTTTTAAGTATTTAGTAAGATCGTCAAGAATATCGTTATCGCAAAAATAGCCTGAAATATCGTGATATTATTTTAGGGTCATATTGCCCAGCCCTATTAGAAACAAATTACTTATGTGATCTCATGGTTTTTTGGGCCATTTTGCATGCAAAGTATTCCTTTTAGCTTCTTATCTGAACATGAACAGTTCTGTTTTGTGTGGTTGGAAAGCTAAATGAGCATGTTCTACATTCCCAACTTTCTCCGACTCAGCAGAACTTCTCATGTCTCATTAATGGCCAGTGTGACGAGATGTTCGCCTCGCTTGCAGAGGCCTTTGACTCTGTCACCACATCCCTTCCCCTCTCCATGCCTTGTTAGGCCCTAATTAATTGCATCAAGAGAATGCCACTAAGCCTTTGACAGCTCTCTGTGAGTGATAACTGTGAAACCAGAGCCACATCTCCATGGATATGCCTCTGGAGAAGAATCACTCCATGTTAGTCCATTGACTCTCTGCCACACGCTGCTGCTGTGATCAGAAGCAGGAAGTTCTGATGTTATTATGATAAAATCCTCATAATAACTTCTCATAATAGTTAGCATAATAGAAAAACTTATGAACAGCACACTGCAAAAAAGCCAACTTGTATTTTTTGGCCTAAAACAGTGATTTAAGTTGGTAAAACTTGGAAATATAAATGATTGACATTTAGGGCAATAAGGTAAGTTAGCACAACAAAGGAAGCCAGTTGTCTGCTCAAAAACAAGTTGGTGAGTTGTTGTTACTTATATCTTTAAGTTGGGGTTCACAACAAGGGACAATAGTTCTGATAACTCTTATTTCTTTGTTGGGAAATGCGGGAAAGCGGTGAAATTCGGTCATTAGCGAAAGCTAGCGGCTAACTGATGCTAGCGGCTAACTGATGCTAGCGGCGCTGCTTGTTACAGCTACAAGAGTAGCCATTAGCGTATCAATGCTAACTCAAAATTGTGGTCGCAACATTAGCTGACATTCATAGCGGCGTTACAATCGTGCCAGAGAAATTCAGAGTTGAGCAAACTCAAAAACAAAACTTAAAATATTTAGTTCAATTGTCCAACTTAAAATTTTATCGAAGTTTGTTGCCTTGAAATTTTTTGTTCACCCAACTTTTCTTTTTTTGCAGTGTAGGTGTTCAAAAATAGTTTTATTAAATCTATCCCCATATTGATACTCATTACCGCCCTTCCCATTCAATATATTTACATTCAGTAATTAGGTCTTTATATAGAACGCTTTATAATAAGGTCCTTAATAACCATTAATTAACAAGTAATAAGGCATTGTTCTCGCTTTAGATCCAGTAGTTGCAAAAAGCATAGTTAACTTATAGTTAACTTATAATAGATGAGCAATAAAGTATATTTGGTAACACTTTACAATAACCAACTAAGTAATGTTTATAGATGGTTTATAAACCAATTATTAATCATTTACAAAGTGCTATATGTATTTAATCTTTAAATGTTTTCAACCAATTTCTTAAAGGTATATGAATCATTTCAAAATCATTAACATACCTAATATGGTGTTAAAAATGTTATAATGAGTGCAACTAAAACTATTAATAAACTATTAATTATAATTGAATTGTTTGTTAATGGTAAAGTAACTATAAACTTACATTAATATACCATCTATTAGCCATTTTTAAATGATTTGGTTAGTTAAACATTAATAAAATTATGTATTTACCATTCTAAATGGCCTATAAACGGTTTATAAATGATGATTAAACACTAATAAACTATCTGTTTACCATTTATAAATGATGGTTATTGTAAAGTGTTACCGTATATTTTAATATCAATAAGCAAACAAAATAAGATTAATAAAGGCATGGTAAAGACATAATGGGTGGGTCATGGGTGTTTGTAATGCCATTATTAACACTTATATAAGCTTATAAACACACAATAATGTTAATTAGCATCTTGTAAGGACTTACAAGGGCCTTATTACTTGTTAATTAATGGTTATTACAAGGACCTTAATATAAAGCGTTACCTAGAAGTTTTTATTGTCAGTGGCAGTTAATTCAAGTGCTGAATTAAACTGCTTTCACACACACAGAGGGTCTCAGTAGAGCTGACCCCTTTTGGTCGGCTGGTCGATTGGTTGGTCCATCGGTTGGACGATCACCTGCGTTACTTTCATCAGGCTGTATGAATGTTTTCAGCTGAAAACACCAGGTGCTCTCCTGGAATCACACAGCTGAAGTGATAGATCTCTTTGGAGGGACGGTATTCTTTTCAGCTGAGATGCAGTTCAACTGGTTGTTATATTATAGAATACCCGCCAAAATAAAAGTGTCAGAACATGGAGCCCTGGATGAGCTGTCCTGTTGTTCAGCACTGTGATGGTTGATCTTTGTGGTATTTGTATCTTTGAAGTATTTGTTTTTGTATTGGTGGGAACACAACGCTAGCAGGTCAAATGCAGTCAGTACATCGTGGCTGATTAATTAATCTAGCGATAGCGTGCAGTTTTTTTTTCTACACAGGGGCCTCCAGGGGCCACTGCCCCTGTGAAGAAGCCCTTGGCCCCTGCTGTGGCCCCTGTGTCAAATTAATAATGAAATGATCAATTTATAACGATGAACGACGGAACAATTCTTACCTATTTTTTGTTCAAACAATATCTCATTGTGCACAAAAGGAACCCAGAATGTGTACATTGTATAATAGTTTAATTGTGCAATAAAAGCTAAATATAAAGTTCATTCTCACTGTACTGCACTTTCAAAATAAAAAAAAAATGAGAAATGTCATTGTCGTACAAAAATAACTGTTAATGTTGGTTAGTCTCAATAGCATCAATCAGTGTAATTCTTCCAAATATGAGACTTTTAGCAAAATAAAGGTTTTGAATGCTTAAATATCATTTTGCCGATTTTTAATGGGCCCCTCTGATTGAACACTGGCCCCTAAAATTGGTCTAGAACCGCCACTGCCCATCGCCCAATCAACTGGGGAAAGAGCAGGTATAATTTCAGTTGGCCACTAGATTTTTTATTTTTTTTTAACTACAAGGAGGAGTAGCAGGAGGAGGAGGAGGAGGAGAGGAGGAGGGGGAGGAGGAGGAGCAGGAGAAGAGGAGGAGGGCATCTGTACGGCTGTGTGCAGAACCAGCTGCTGCCTGAGATTACCTGCCTCACTACTTTTATATCGCGCCCTTTGACCCCGGGAGGAACACCTGTCTGGGGTCACAGAAACAACAGATGGTGATGTTGTGCAGAACAAAGGTGGTGTTAGAGCTGATGAGGCTCTCTACAAGTCAGTACAAGGCCACAGGAATATTCAGTCTTAGAAAATAAAGGTCATTTCAGATTAATGTCCTGCTGTAAGTGTTTCTTGATGCTGAGGAAAGGTTCTGCAGAGACGAGACAGGATCCAGTGTTTCCCTCAGGGTTACATTTTCCAACGTGCATGCCCCCCAGGAAAAAAAAATTGTACATTTTTAACTTAAATGCATCAATCTTGTGCACTTTGAAAGCTAAATACAAACAGCAAACACCTCACACAACATTTCTCACAGTCGGGAGATACGTGACATACCCCGGAGAATTAGTTTGTTCTATAAAAAGCGCAAATTTGGTGCCTCTCACACATTCTAATGCCACTATTCCGTCATGTACACTGATCTTAGTGATTGCATATTTTATTAATTATTGTAAAGAGAATAAGGGTTCTTCTGTGTTTTATTCGAGGCATCTTATTTTGACAGTCTTCTTGTAAATAATGTGGTGGATTCTGTTAACACACTGTGCTCTTATTCTGAAAGCTGCAGAGTCACAGATTTAAGAGATTTAAAGTGGCAAATCTGCGCAAAAAAAGTCGCAGATTTACGAGAAAAAAGGGGGGAAAAAAGCAACTTTTTCTCACAGATTCACCACTTTAAATCTCATAAATCTGCGCATTTTTTCTCGTAGATTTGCCACTTTAATCTCGTAAACTTTTTTCTCAAATATTATTACCGTATGTTTTTTTTTTTTACACATTCTGGCTGTATGTAAAATCCTCCAATATTCTCTTGGGTTGGAATTTGCAAGTATTTCAATGAGTGTCCTATTAAGGGTTAAAGTGGTGAATCTGGGAGAAAAAAGTTGCTTTTTTCCCACTTTTTTCTCGTAAATCTGCAACTTTTTTCGCGCAGATTTGCCACTTTAAATCTCTTAAATCTGCGACTTTTTTTCTTGTAGATTTGCCACTTTAATCTAGTAAATTTGCAACTTTTTTTCTCAAAATATTACCTGAAGTTACCAAATATAGTTCTTTGCCTGATAAAGGGTTAATGGGAAACTCTGTTTGTTCGTTTAATAAAAGGACAAAATATAGACCTGTTCTATAGGAAAGCTAACCTTAAATGACTTCTGTTGTGATTTGGCACTCTTTGGACATATTTATTATTTTATGCTATTTCAAGTACTGAAATTATAACCTTTTGGGAAATGACACCACTGAAGTCAGCTTGACATTTTCAGGTGTGAATATTATAAATTTAGAAAAACCTCTAATTGCTATTCTCAGGTCAAGTTATGGGCTTTACTTAAACTTTCATTACATTTTTTTCTTTCAGCTTAGTCTTAAGTCTTATTTCCTGTTTTTTTTTTATTACTGTATAAGTTTTACCAAGCAGGTTGATCACATTAATGTGCCGCTACACATTCATTTTAAAGCACGTTAACACAGCAGGAATCCTTGAGCAGGCAGCTGGGGGGTGACATACGCTGCATTCACTATGAGCTAGCCTTGACAGTCTTGGTATTCAGGGACAAAGGAAAGTAAGGAAAGCAATCTATGTGATTATCATACAAATGGCAATGCAGCACACAATAAAATCGAAGCATGTAACCTACTGCTGCTGGAGAGCTCCACAGCCTTTACTCAGGCAGAATAGCAACTGAAATGTTTTATGAAATCCCACTCCAGGTATGTTTTAAAATATGTAAAATAATACTCCATACCATTCTTATTCTTTCCTCTATTTCAGGCATTTGTCCTTACATTTATTAAGCATCAGGCAGCTGCCACCAGCCAAGTTAATCTCTGGTTGTCACCATAAGTTGAAATGCCAGTCTGCACATTAAATTACACTGAAAAACACTGAATAATTACAAAAGTTTCACCTCTTTCCTTCCATACACATGCTCATTCTCTCTCTGTCTCTCTCTCCCACCCACACTGTTGTGGTTTCTTACTTTCCCCCTTTCTTACTCTCTTGTTTTTTTTGTCTTTATCTCTTTTCTACAGCATTTGATAATGTTTTCTCAGTTTTCTAGCTTGTGGTCTCTGTTAGCGGTGAACACAACAGATATTTAACCCTATAAAGCCTGAACCATGAAATAATGGCCAGGAAATTCCATGGCCAGAGTGTTTATTGAACTTGCTGATAAATTAATTTGTTATTAATATTAAAATATCACTTTTCATATATGAATTGTAATTTGTATCATATTTGATACATTGGGTGTTTTTGTGCAATTTGTTGATTTGAAAGTTTTTCTTATCTTAACTTTTTCAAAATTGACAAAAATATTCTTGAAAAATGACATGTGGGTCACTGATTGACGGCAGCCATATTGGATGTCTCAAGTGAAGGCCCTCTGGTGCATAATTATTATATATATTATATATTATTATCCAAGTACTGCATGTATCTGATAGTATACATCAGGTTTTTCAGCAAAAAAAAAAAACACATCACACTGTTGATGTAGAGGTCTCAAACACTTGTGTATCAAATATGATACATTTGGCTTTATAGGGTTAAAGTCTTTCCAACTGAGATGCATATATTTTCAATGCACAGGCAAGATATCTTTTTAAATATAGTTTATCTTTTGTAGCAACGCTTCAACACAAAGTTTTTATGATCATCTAACTGTAAGTCACAGACAGTGGTGGAAGAAGTATTCAGATCCCTTACTTAAGTAAAAGTACTAATACAACACTATGAAATTACTCCACTACAAGTAAAAGTCTTGCATTCAAAACTTACTTAAGTAAAAGTACAAAAGTATCAGCATCAAAATGTACTTAAAGTATCAAAAGTAAAAGTACTCGTTTTGCCGAATGGACCCACTCAGATTGTTTTATATATTCTAAATATATTATTACATTATTTGTATTGATGATTTTATGTAAGCAGGGTTTTAATTTTGTAAAGATATGGCTCATTTAAGTACTTAATATACTGTTATAAGATTTGATTAAATAAAAAAAGTCTAATCACCTTAAATTGATCATATGTTTTCTGTTAAATCTCGACCTGAAAAGTAACTAAAGCTGTCAGCTAAATGTAGCGGAGTAAAAAGTACAATATTTGCCTCAAAATGTAGTGGAGTAGAAGTATATATTTAGAGAAAATAGAAACACTCAAGTAAAGTACAAGTACCTCAAAATTGTACTTAAGTACAGTACTTGAGTAAATGTACTTAGTTACGTTCCACCACTGGTCACAGAACATCCTCTATGGAGAAAATAAACGGGACTTTAACTTGTGGAAGCAGCCTCCAACCTTGTGTTGGTGTAAGAAAGAAGGAAGAGAAACTTGACAGAAACACAGCCAAGACAAGACACGACACTGTACTTTGTTGTCTTTTTCCAGTGTTGGGAACATCGTTAGATGTGTCTGCATGTATTTCAGTTCTGGCAAACTACAAATGCAAGAAGCAGTACAGTGAAATTTGGATAACAGTCCACCATTATAACGGCAAAAACTAGGCCTGGGATGAAAGAAACTGGAACGATATTGGGATTACAGCAGCCGTCATGTACTTGTCATATTTCTGGTTTGTGCAGAGCTTGTCATATTAATTCTGCCATTCTAGAAACACACAGTTGGTTAGTCTGTCTCTGATTTTTTTTTAGATTATTCACCTTAACAGAAACACAGCAGAGATGGTTAATGGAGTCTCTTATTCAATTATATTTTAGCTGAGTGGTGTTTGGCCCTGCGAGCTATAAGCCAGGCAGTTTGTTTGACTGAGTGACGATGAGTTTCAGAGCTAAAATTAATTAGGACATTGTTATGGTTTATTGCTAGCAGAAGTTGAATTGAAGAGACTGAAAAGGGGAAATTGTAATCATTTCATGCACAGCATTGCTTTTGTTCTACAAACTGTGACAGAAATGTCTAATGGGTTTTTGTCTGAATAATAGATAACTGTTTTAGAGATACTCAGTTTTCCTGTTTACAGCAAACACTGGATGAAGGATGAAGCTGCAGAAGTGTCTATTTGAAGAGAAATCAACATATATAATCTTATATTTGGATTAAAAACACTGTAGAAGAGAACATTTAATATTAATGTGAAATAATGACACATAATGTGTGATTAAAATGTACATAAATAATGATATAATTATCACATATCAGCAGAGCTTCTTGCAAGGCCACATGCTATGTTATGAATCCCTCCTGCGACATGCTAATGAGATGAGGCTCCACTCTGATCCTGTCCTGTGTGTATTCCAAGTGTTTCTTTATTTCTTTTTTAAGACCGATCAACACTTCAGCATCTGACTGTAAATTGAATTTATCACCAACAGTGTCGTAAGAATGACTAGCAGCTCTGAAGATGACAATTAGTAGCCAGGTTTTAGATCCTCAAGGATTGAGTGGCAGGTATCCTTTACAATCGGAAGTCACACTTTGTCAAACACCCTGAAGCACTTGTTAACAAGAGTCTTTTTTGTTTTGTGCTTGTTTAGCCGCGGCCTGCGCCAGACTCTTTGTGACTTTATAGGAACCTGGTTCCACAGGAATTCGTGGAATAGCCATGGATTTGCTTAACTCAAAATCCGTGGAACAGCCACGAATTTCGCTACAAAATCTTTGAATGTCTTGAAAAAGACACAAAACGACCAAAATAGACACAAAATGACCAAAAAAGACACAAAAAGACACAAAAAGACACAAAAAGACACAAAATGACCAAAAAAAGACACAAAATGAGAAGGCAGAATAACCAAAAAAAACCCCACAGAAGACATAAAAATTACAAAAAAAGACACAAAATGACCAAAAAAAGACAGAAAAAGACACAAAAAAGACAGAAAAAGACACAAAATGACCAAAAAAAGACAAATTAACTAAAACAGACACATGGATATTTGTTCCTATTGGTTTGTTCCAAGTCACGTGACTTTCAAGGTCCCGGCGGTCAGAACAAAAAACATGGCGGACAGTTCTCTCATTTTTAGTGAAAAAATCAATATTTTGAGTAAATATTTAAGTTTCTGCATAAAAATGGATTTTGATCACATTTCTAGTGAGAAATATATGTTTTATTTTCTAAATATTCACTCAGTGAATGTACATAATCACTTTGTATGTGGGAATAGCCACGGGATATGACTGGCATTAACTTGCATTGTAGCCAAATCCGTGTCAGTTTCACGGAAATTTGAGTGATTCCGTGGCTATTCCACGGATTCCTGTGAGACCATGTTGCTTTTTACTGAACCCTGTGTTGACTGAGGGATTACGTCCCTTTTGATCTCTCGGTCATGCCTTTTGGTGAGTCTGATCCCTTTGTGACCTTTCATCTGAGGCTTTAAAACACAAAGACGCTGTGTAACTGAGCTCCTGCAGGTTTCGGGGGTTGTGCATGATTGACAGAGTCCTGTTTCTCTGCGTCTACCTTAATAGGTTAACATCTGGTCCTGCTGACCCACATTTCACTTCCTGTCATCTTAACGTTGGCTCTGCTGGAGAGATAATTCCCCTGCTCTGATACTCTAGTATCAGGTGCTCTCAGTCTATGTGTTAAGACAGCAATTACACATCATGGAGGCAAATGGAGACACAAAATCAAACTGAGACGTAAAGCAATGCTGCTGTTTAAAGGCCATGCAACACATTGAGATAATTTACAGCTAAAACACACGAGACAAGTGTTTCACATCACTGGTGGTGTGTGCATCTGGACCCATAAAAGTGAAAAACGCAGCAAAAGCCGTGAGATTTATCACCTTAAAAACAACACGCTATGGAAATGGCCATGTTGCAAGTCTTTATCGCGGTGGAGGCAATCAGCTGAAAAGCCGTATCTCAGGATTCATGTGTGAGTCGTCTCATTGTTGTATTACAACACAACAGACGGTCTCAAGGACTCGAGCATGCTGGGAGTCTGAGCCACTCCGAGGACTCTGCTGTTAAAGAACCTCATCAGTAAAAGTGTCCATCAATCATGGTGGAGGAATGCGAGGCCCCTCCCACTCTGGTAATGAGTCCTGAGTGACAGCCACAGCTGGCAGGTATTATGGTGCCACAACAGCAGAGCGACAGGAGGTTAACACTCTGTCACTGTGTTAAGGCAGCGCTGCTACTGGGCCCCAAATATTTACCTCCTGTTAGTGGGAGCGCTGGGGAAAGACCACTAGTGATCTTCTTTTTGGCCATAGTTTGATATGTTTTATTGCCATCTAAACCAGTAGTTCTCAACCTTTTTGAGTTGCGACCCCCAATTTAACATGCATGTTGTCTGCGACCCCCACTCACTGAACACAATCTCACAGTTCAGATCACCCAAAAAAGAAACAAAATGACAAAAAAAAGGACACAAAATGACAAAAAAAGACACAAATTGACCACAAAATGATCAAAAAAAGACACAAAATGACCTAAAAAATACACAAATTGACCAAAAAGGACACAAATCGACCAAAAAAGACACAAAATGACTAAAAAAAAGACACAAAATGACTGAAAAAAGACACAAAATGACTAAAAAAGACACAAAATGACTAAAAAAGACACAAAATTACAAAAAAGACACAAAATGACCAAAGAAGACACAAATTTACCAAAAAGACACAAAATTACTAAAAAAGACACAATAACCAAAAAAAGGAAACAAAATGACCAAAAAAGACACAAAATGATAAAAAAAAGAAACAAAATGACCACAAAAAGACACAAAATTACAAAAAACAGACACAAAATTACCAAAAAAAGACATAAAATTACCAAAAATACTAAATAACATTAACACATGAACACTTAAATACAGTGGAAACAGAGCTGACTTCCTAAATGATTTAGCTGATCTAAACTACTCCAACATGCTCTGCACCACAAACACTACTACACTCTACTTGCGGTTTTTAAAACATATTCCAGTGATTTTATAACAGAAGTCAATGAGATGAATGATGCAGCTCAGTCCAAGCTGACTCAGCATTGACATTTAGCTGCTTTGACAAACATTTGGCTACAAACTATTGTTAGTGTTACAAAAAACTGGCACTGGTCCACCTGTCCTGGAAGATTTAAATGTCCCGGCAGATGGGGGGAATCCTGGTCAAATATTATATATATATATATATATATATATATATATATATATATATATATATATATATATATATATATATATATATATATATATATATATACATACATACTTAGGCAGTGATACTCAACTTACGGTGGTTATAGATTAGATTTTTTTAAAATAATTTTTTCATCATCTCACCAAAGTTGAGTGTCCCCTGTACTAAAGAATGACACTAATGATCACTAAGGCATGTAGATTTTTTTCATTGAAAAGCTTTGCTTTCATTATATTCCAAATACAATAAGTCCTATGCATATACACGCATAAAAATAATAATAAAATAAAATATATATATTACACATTATTTACACGGCTTTTCGAGCCATGACCCACTGGGTTGAATCTCCCAAAGAAGACTTTGCTTCTGTTTGGAAGTGCAAAATGATTTTCATTTCATTATAAAACGGTTCTGGCTATCTGGCTCATTACAGCGTAGCAGTGATGCTGCTGACTGGAGATCAACTCATTTCCCTGCTGTAGAAGTATTTTATAAGATAAACAAAACAGAATAAAAACTATTTGCAAAAGAACCAGAGAAAATAACCACAACTATATCCTGTTGCCAGTCTCATATCTTTTGACTTCTGAAGCTTCTGAGCTTAAGCATGCAGCCTTGAGGGAATTATTCTCACCGGAAATGATGATGTACAGATAATATTTCAGACTTTTTCAGGTCAAATATCTGCAATTACTGGTTAACAGAAAGTCTGCCACAGACTCCTTTCAAACACTAAAACATTGACAAGACTTCCAGTGTTTTATTGTGATATCTTTTATAGTATCTTTTATACTTTTGAGGCAATTCAAGTCAAACGTTTCTCCTTCTACAGCTGTTGCCAGTAAATCAGTTTTTTTTTTCTAGTGAATAAAAACATTTCTGAACTCTCTTTTAAAATATTAAACATCTAATTCCACAGGAGATCTAATTGATTAATTGTCAAGCTTTCTTTCACTGCCATATAAACTGCTGACTGACTCAATCGTCACTTTCAACCTGGTCTCACAGGAAATCCGTGGAATAGCCACGGAATCACTCAAATTTCCGTGAAACTGACACGGATTTCGCTACAATGCAAGTTAATGCCAGTCATATCCCGTGGCTATTCCAACATACAAAGTGATTATGTACATTCACTGAGTGAATATTTAGAAAATAAAACATATATTTCTCACTAGAAATGTGATCAAAAATACATTTTTATGCAGAAACTAAGTCAAAATATTGATTTTTTTCACTAAAAATGAGAGAACTGTCCGCCATGTTTTTTGTTCTGAACCTTGAAAGTCACGTGACTTGGAACAAACCAATAGGAACAAATATCCATGGAATAGCCACGGGATATGACATTATGTTATGTCATTAACTTGCATTGTAGCCAAATCCGTGTCAGTTTCACGGAAATTTGAGTGATTCCGTGGCTATTCCACGGATTCCTGTGAGACCAATTTTAACACTGTGTCAGCATAATGCCTACCATCAAGCTCAGATTCTCCTGTTGTTACAAATATTGCAAAAATAAAAATAAAAATCCCAGAGCTTAAAGCTCTAAACATTTTGGTGTGCTAACTTTTTAAGACAATGTGAGCTTGTGCAGGATTTTGCTTTGGGAACCAGTTGGCTCAGTGCTGAGAACACCTCGCTGCTAATGAAAGGCTGTTGGTTCGTGTCCCGCTCAGAGAAGAGGTGTCGTAGAAGATGACACAGTGAGAATCTAGTGCTGAGATGAGTCATAGCAATGTTAACAAGGTTGGTGCCTGTTTATAAGGCATTCTGATCTTATTATCTAACCAAGTAGTGCTTTGCAAGATGTGTGACCGACACATTTTTTTAATGATTCTGGTTCAGTATTTGCAGTGTTTTCTGCAGCCTGAACCATCATTTGTATTGTTTGCCCTGTTTGGCTGGCGAGAGTCCTGCTCAGTGCTGCAGACAGCCAGCACTTCCACACAGAGATAAACACGACGTGTCACGCTCGCCGCGCCGCCAGGAAGGAAAGGACGACTGATAAGTTAATTGCAACCATTACATACCAATAGTCAGTGCACTTGTAATGTCACAATTTCCAAGTAAAGATATAACGCTCTTTGTTGTGTGACATTGAGACTGAGACTGAACTTGACAAGCCTTCACACCGACATACAAATTAGCACAAACACACACACACACACACACACACACACACACACACAGAGAGAACTTCACTCCTTCAGTCTTGCCCCTAAATAATCACAGCCTTTATGTTATCTGAGAAAATGAATTTATGTTTTCCAACTCAGTTTGATGGAAACTGTTCTGCATATCAAAAGAAAAGCTTTCTTTCATTATTTCATTTCTCACTGACAGTAACAACTTGCATCTCCTCCTTCCATATAAATGTTGAAAGCTGCATTGAGTTAAGACTGGAACACATCAAATCAGCAAGCAAAAAACACTTTGACTACTTGTACCATAAAACATTTGTGGATATGTCAAAAAACAATAAATATCTTTCAATAAATACACGATTCAACCTTATTTCTATTTGATATCCACTTTCCCCCCATTTTCTCCTACAAACACAGAACACTGTTGGTATGGTGATGAACTGCTGAAGGCCTCCTCCTCCTCCTCCTCCTCCTCCTCCTGCTCCTCCTCCTCCTCCTCCTCCTCCTCCTCCTCCTCCTCCTCACTCGTTTAGCATTTCATTAAAGCCATTAGGACAATAAAAGTATATATCTGTGTTTTTGTCAGATAACTTCGCCATCTGTAAATAGTTATTGATGTTTCAGTTAGAGCTGAAATGAATACTTGGTCGGGAAAAATCTCCCACTGTTTAATAAACTTGTGATAATACCCTTGTTACAGATAACAGCGTGCATATCACAAGATATTGGGTTTCTATTTCTATTGTGAAATATTGCAAAATAAGCATTTTACCTTTTTGCTTTGACATCAGATCCTGTGACATCACCTTGTTGGTCAACTCTCCGTCTCAACTCGGCGTGTGATGAGTGAAATTTGACTCCTGCTACTTTGTGCTGAAACTCTGCTGCTGCTGTAAGGAGCACTTAGAGATTATATAGTATATTATATATATATTATATGGATTTTAGCGGACAGGAGCTGCACCACGCTAGCTCAAACTGATTACAGCCACAATATACGATGCATGGGATTCTACCAGAAACATTTAGCATGTTTCAGAAGCTCTTTGCTCTTTGCAAAAAGTTAGCACCTTGTTTATTATTGACAGCAAGTTGCACTGAGCAGTTGCAGCTGGACATGTGAAGACTCCATAACATACAACACAGCCACTAAACATTGATCCATGTCATTCATAACTGGACTTTGAACTGGGTTTTAACTTTGTCTGAGGGCTAGAGCACAATAAAGTAGAAAAATAAACAATAACAAAGAATAAATAAAAAAGAAACCATTTAACCATGTAGCCTTCAGACCGTCAGAAGCATACATTAAGGAAAAAATTAAAAGAAAAAAATGGCCAGGAAAAACACACTGACTACACTACTACATGAGCCCACAATACATAGCCTAGTACACTGCAAAAAAAGAAAAGTTGGGTGAACTCAAAATTTCAAGGCAACAAACTTCGATAAAATTTTAAGTTGAACAATTAAACTAAATATTTTAGGTTTTGTTTTTGAGTTTGCTCAACTCTGAATTCAGATTCTTGAACTTATAATTTTACATTGTAATAACTTTTAATCCTTACTTCTGCTAACTTCTGCAATGTGCTGAATTGGCACGATTGTAACGCTGCTATGAAATGTCAGCTAATGCTGCTACCACAATGTTGAGTTAGCATTGATACGCTAATGGCTACTCTTGTAGCTGTAACAAGCAGCGCCGCTAGCATCAGTTAGCCGCTAGCATCAGTTAACCACTAGCATCAGTTAGCCGCTAGCTTTCGCTAATGACCAAATTTCACCGCTTTCCCGCATTTCCCAACAAAGAAATAAGAGTTATCAGAACTATTGTCCCTTGTTGTGAACCCCAACTTAAAGATATAAGTAACAACAACTCACCAACTTGTTTTTGAGCAGACAACTGGCTTCCTTTGTTGTGCTAACTTACATTATTGCCCTAAATGTCAATAATTTATATTTCAAGTTTTACCAACTGAAATCACTGTTTTAGGCAAAAAATACAAGTTGGCTTTTTTTTTGCAGTGTACAGCCCTAAGCCTAGTAAACAGATAATTGCATCATTACATTGATAATTGATCATTTTCATATGTGGAGGTATTGATAACAATAAAGGCCTGAGTGCAGCCACTGTTGGCAAGAGCTGTTCTTAACTGCTGGTACTTGAATGCGACTGCTCTGTCCTACTGTTTCTTCTTCAGTTTGGGGAACAAATTATTTCAAATTGCCTGTTGAAATGTGCTCCATGGAACAGTATATTATCTGCCCCTAATTATGTAGTGCCAGAGCTGTGAGCCTGTTCCAACAGAGTCTTTGTCCAGCAGTCTTTCTTATGGCTCAACAGGAAGAAATCAAGCTGTGGATTTGCAGTCTGCTCATATGTGAGTTTCTATATGTCAGCAGGTGGGTGGTGTTGTGCCGGACTGAATTCTGGCACTTGGCCCAGAACTTTAAGACTATTTCAGCCTGCCAGGGATATAAGCCTCAGGTGGTTCAGAAAGCTTTTAGAAACCACCTGAGGAGGAACGGTTAGGCTGCTGCAGACTACACATCGTTGCTTCTGTTTCACTCCAGTTACAATAACAGAAGGAAGCAAACAATGGAGTGGGATTCTCAGGCAGCCTCTTTTCAGGTTTAGTTAGATTTCAATGCTAACACCAGTGCGACATCTGTTTTTCGAACCTGGTCTCACAGGAATCCGTGAAATAGCCACGGATTCGCTTAACTCAAAATCCGTGGAATAGCAACGGAATCACTCAAATTTCCGTGAAACTGACACGGATTTGGCTACAATGCAAGTTAATGACAGTCATATCCCGTGGCTATTCCATGGATATTTGTTCCTATTGGTTTGTTCCAAGTCACGTGACTTTTTTCAAAATCCTGCACAAGCTCACATTTTCTTAAAAAGTTAGCAGACCAAAATGTTTACAGCTTTAAGCTCTAGGATTTTTATTTTTTTTGCAATATTAGTAACAGGAGAATCTGAGCTTGATGGTAGGCATTATGCTAACACAGTGTTAAAATTGGTCTCACAGGAATCTGTGAAATAGCCACGGATTCACTTAACTCAAAATCCGTGGAATAGTCACGGAATCACTCAAATTTCAGTGAAACTGACATTTATATTGTCAGTTTGATATTTGTTCCTATTGGTTTGTTCCAAGTCACGTGACTTTCAAGGTCCCGGCGGTCAGAACAAAAAACATGGCGGACAGTTCTCTCATTTTTAGTGAAAAAATCAATATTTTGACTTAGTTTCTGCATAAAAATGGATTTTGATCACATTTCTAGTGAGAAATATATGTTTTATTTTCTAAATATTCACTCAGTGAATGTACATAATCACTTTGTATGTTGGAATAGCCACGGGATATGACTGTCATTAACTTACATTGTAGCGAAATCCGTGTCAATTTCACGGAAATTTGAGTGATTCCGTGGCTATTCCACGGATTTTGAGTTAAGCAAATCCGTGGCTATTTCACGGATTCCTGTGAGACCAGGTTGATTTTTCAGGTGCCAACCAGAAGATAGGTGCAATAAACTTGGTGAATGTTCAAGAATACAACTGCACAAAGGCAAACAATATACAAGAATTTAGAATCAGATTAATAAGACATGGTTTTATCTTTGTATAATAGTAAGATGTAAAGATGAACCACAGTTTCACCAGAGCAACAATCCTCTGATGATTACATACAGCTGTGGAAATCTACAGCACACACGCACTGTAATCTTAATTTATCACACACGCACCTGTAAATCATCAACATCTAATAGGCAATGATGATTTGATGATAATGATTTAGTTTACAGCGCTCCTGTTGCAACGAGTTTATAAAGTGCTTCACAAACACAGGGGAGCAAAATGATGTAACGATGAAAGAGACAACAATAAAAAGCAATAAAGTGAGCGCACAAAAGCAATTTAAAGTTAGAAATGTACCTTTGGCAATGACATATTACAGGTTAAACAACCCAAAAACAATGATATTGTTCCAACTGCACCTCTCACTATTCATTCCCACTTTTAAAAAACAAAAAAAACAACAGTATGTATGCATGTGTACAGGGAAGAGCTCTATATATTATGCACACGATTTCTCACTGCATGCTTTGTTTTGTACCCATGGTAGCAGTTTTTTTAATTTAATTAAATTTTTTTTTAGCGCCAGATCACAACAGAAGTCATTTCAAGTTACCTTTCCCCAAGAACAGGTCTATATCTTTTCCTTTTATCAAACAAACTAAATAGCCTTATGTTATTTACTCTACAGCAGGGGTGTCAAACTCAAATACACAGTCGGCCAAAATTTTAAACTTGGACAAAGTCGCGGGCCAACATTGATATTTATTGAAAAAATTGACCTAAACAAGTTCAAACGAAATGGAACAAGCAAAGCTTGATATAACTTAATATTGCAAACATGCAAAATCAAATATCAAATAAAACAAACAAACACATCAATGGCATTCATTTCTTAAATAAAATTTAAATAAAAATCGTATGTCCCTTTATTTTATATGTGGCCTTCTTTAAATTTAACAGTAATCTTTTTCCACAGGCTAAAAATAAATATGAGAATAAAATAACAATAATAAACCAAATGACTAATAATAATATCCTTCAATGAATGTGCAGCCATTCAAGCCTTGGACTAGCAAGAAAAAGTGCATAAAGACAACTTTAATTGTTGCTCAGTTTGCTCCACACTGATCTACTGTGTTCAAGCCCAAACACCAGGAGAGCATTCTGGGATTTGTAGTATTATTTGCTCTGTATAATATATATAATAATATACATAATAATTTGGTATTGCCTTTCTGGGCCAAATATAATTATACTGCGGGCCAGAGTTTGACACCTCTGCTCTACATGGTCACACGGAGTTCCGCCCTGATGCGCACACACACACACACACACACACACACACACACACACACACACACACACACACACACACACACACACACACACACACACACACACACACACACACACACACACACACACACACACACACACACACACACACACACACACACACACACACACACACACACACACACACACACACACACACACACACACACACACACACACACACACACACACACACAAAATATGCTACATTAAGCACCTGAAAACCAGACCATAACTGCTATCATTAAGTGTTTGTGTCGGTGAGTCACAGCTCTAGGTGAACAGCCATTTGTAGCTCAGTCACCGTGCAGACAGGAGGGGATAGTCTGTGTGGTCACAAGAAATTCAAGGCTAAGGTTAAAAATGGGGTTTTTATTTTCAAGATAAGTTGTTGTTGTTTTTCTTTTAATGTAAAAAAACGTCTTGTCACTGCAACGTTTTTATTTGTGTTGGATTACGGAGATCTTTTGTACATGAATGCTGCTGCTAAATGTCTCAGAATGATTGATCCTGTTTATCAGCTTCTTTGAGCTTCATTACTAACTGTAAGATGTCCACTCACCATTGTGAATGATACTCTGGGTAGGATGGCCTCTGGCCACTCCAAGGGCTCAGAGTCATTGGTTTACTCTCATTTATAAGGCAATATTGGGACTGCTGCCTTCGTACATTTGCAGCTTAATTACTGTGAGAAATGCAGGATCTTATTCTCTTCGTTCACTAGATCAGCTATTCTCAACCTTGGGGTCTGGACCCCAATTGGGGTCGCAAGATGATTTCTGGGGGTCACCAAATCATTTTGGAAGTCAGCTCTGTCTCCACTGTGTTAAAGTGTTCATGTGTTAATGTGTTTTTGGTCACTTAATGTGTTTTTGGTCGTTTTGTGTCTTTTTTTGATCATTTTGTGTCTTTTTTGGTCATTGTGTCTTTTTTTGATCATTTTGTGTCTTTTTTGGTCATTGTATCTTTTTTTGATCCTTTTGTGTCTTTTTTGGTCATTTTGTGTCTTTTTTTAGTCATTTTGTGGGTTTTTTTTGGTTATTTTGTTTCTTTTTTGGGTCATTTTGTTTCTTTTTTTGGTCATTCTGTGTCTTTTTTGATCATTTTGTGCCTTTTTTGGTCATTTTGTTTCCTTTTTTTGGTCATTTTGTTTCTTTTTTGGGTGATCTGAACTGTCCGTGTGAGATTGTGTTCAGTGAGCGGGGGTCGCGGACAACATGGATGTTAAATTGGGGGTCGCGACTCAAAAAGGTTGAGAACTACTGCACTAGATCAGTTGTTGCTTTCTGTCCTTCTGCTCTACAGAGTTGGTCAAAGGGCATTTGTTTACTCTGCACCTTATGCTGGAATATGATCCAGAAAGAATGGAAATTAACTGAATTTGTTTCTTTGAGCACTTTTAAATCCAAACTAAGAGTTATTGAGGCCAATTCCATAACATGCACTAGTTTCTCATGACGTGTTTAAGGTCTGTATGTTCTGTAAATATGTAACTGTATTCTGTGCGTGCTGCCTCTTGACCAGGGCTCCCTTAAAGAAAAATTCCCTGGTTAAATAAAGGTTAAATAATTATTTTTTTTTTAAAAAAAGGCACACGAATGTCCGCATATAACCTACACTCTCAGAAATAGGGCTACAGTAAGAGTCCTTTTTTGTCCCCCGAGGTACAATCTACACTAATGTACCCCCTTGGGCCAATTATTGGACCTTAATGTACATATTTGTACCTTTTTGAGGGCCCAAAAGGTACAAATATGTACCTGTAAGTGGTAAAAGGTACATATATGTACCCTTTCTTCTACATGCTGGTGTACTAGACAGTCTGTGTTAAGCTCTACAAATGGCAGTGGCCTAAATATGAATTATTGTTTAAATAATTATTTAGTATTTTTTCAGCAGTAGCCTAGTTATACTTTTTAAATGTGAAGGTTTCACTGTTTGCTTAAGTCTTCAATGAAGATTTTAACTTCTAAAACCATTTTTGAGTAGCCTTGATATGAAATGTTTTTTTTTAGCAGATTTGCAGGGAATAAAAAATAACTAATCATCCAGTCAATATTGTAGAAATTACAGTAAAACACTGTCAAATTATATCAGAAATAGGGCGTGAAATTAAAAATGTAATATCACCGTAGTAGACACTTTTAATTACCGTAAATCAAAGAATAGCACAAAACTTTTACTTTTTTCTGTCATAAACTTTAGAAAACACAGTTTTGCTGTAAAAAAATATTAGATTTTTCATTTAGAATGAATGGAGAAATACCATAATGTCACAAGGACATAACTACCCTAAAAATAATAGCAGACCAAAGGACCTAACAAAGGACCTAAATTGACCAAAAAAAAGACAGAAAACGACCAAAAGAGACATGAAATTATCAAAAAAAGACACAAAATGTCCCAAAAAATACGTAAAATTATCAAATGAGACACAAAATTACCAAAAAGAGACACAATAGGGATAAAATGGCAAGTGAGTTTTTCAGTCTAAATGACAGATTTAGCTGATATTTACATTTAAATTTACAGTAGAAAACCCACTCACTGTATTTTTTACGGTAAAGTTCTGGCAACCACAGCTGCCGGTATTTTACCGTAAATTAAACAGAATATTTTTTACAGTGTATATTATGATATTCACACACGGTCAACCATGTGTAGACCCTCACATGGACTCTAGCCGTCCTCGTTGATGCAGAAAGCATCATTCCAGCTCTATGAAAGCTCCTCCCCTCCTCAGTCAAACCTGTAAAAAGCATTTAAGGTGCTGGTCCTGTTCTGAAAGCAACAAACTGTGCACAGCAAGGACAAAACACTTTTGAAAATAGAAATTCTGCCATCTCTTGCATTCTCATTCTCACCCTGTGGCAATGAGAACACTTCATCCTGCCACTGATATGATCTCCTGGGACTCAAACTGAACGCCACCGCCTGATTCCTGTCAAAGCTGCTGCTGATAGAAGTTGATTAATGTCAGAAATTACTTAATTACTCCTTTAAATCCCAAACTCCTTAACCTCCCAGCTCCTTGTACACACATTCTCATTTACAGGCTAAAGCTTGAAACGGTTCTCAAAAGGACAATACAACAGGAACACACACACACACACACACACACACACACACACACACACACACACACACACACACACACACACACACACACACACACACACACACACACACACACACACACACACACACACACACACACACACACACACACACACACACACACACACACACACACACACACACACTCTTGTTTTTCTATCTTTGTGAGGGCCCTCATTGGAATAGTAAATTCCCTGGCAAGGTTATAATAGTTTGGGATTTTTCATTAGTTTTGGTTTTAATTTTCGTTGTCAATTTTTGTTTTCAAATTCAAATAGTTTTAATTAGTTTTTATTTATTTATTTGACTGAGTTTGCTAGTTTTAGTTTAGTTTTTATTAGTTTTTATTAGTTGTAGTTTTTTGTAATGGGGTATTTGTTGGGTGGGAGATTAAAAGAGGTCACAGTAAATTTTGTCTTTATTTCCTTTGTCTGATCCATCTTCATTATGTATGAAAAAAGTTGACAAAGACGAAAACGAAGGACATTTTAACTATAATTTTAGTTAATTTTGTAACCACACAATACAGTTTCAGTTAATTATCATCATCATGTAACCTTTAACCCTTAAAACAAAGTCTGAAATCTCAAAAAAGCCTTTGAAGAAGTGAGGACCGGCCGAAATGTCCTCACTTTGCAAAAATGTCCTCATTCTGTTGGTTAAAAACGTGTTCGGGTCCTCACTATGTAGGAAGTACAAGAACACACACACACACACACACACACACACACACAGACTGTAGCTGTTTCTTGACAGCTCGTACTTCAGAGAACCAAACCAACTTGAATGCTACGAGTGCCAGTCAGTCTTACAGGATCAAACTGACACGGTGCTCATGTGAAGCAGCGATTCGAGTCGTGAATAACAACCACAATCTTCGGAGCATTCAGATTTAATCTTTTGTTTACAATTCGGTCCCTTCGCACAGCAGCCCTTGCATTATGGGATCAATTTGTACGTTTGTGGGGGAGGGGAGCAAACTGCTGTGAGAATGTGAAATTCAAGCATAAACACAGGAGAGAGACGTGCACATCTGAAAAGAGAACATGTTTATATTACTATTACTATAAGACTAGCTGGTTACTAAGCTACCAGCTAATGGGGATTGTAGAACCTGATAATGTCATAAACTCCCGATAATGTAATAACCTCGATAATGTAATAAAAATCTGCACTTGAGTCCATTGAAAATGTAATAAAACCTGATAATGTAATAACTTCCCGATAATGTAATAAAGTGCATTTCCCAATAATGTAATACACTTTTTTTTTTTAACCAATAATGTAATAAAGTATTACATTAATGGAGGTTATTACATTATCAGGTTAGCCTTCATTTCCCAAGTCCTGATAATGTAATAATTCCCCAATATTGTAATAATTTACCAGCAGACCACCCATTACTTGGGTTCAAGTGGTGATACTGTGTATCAACTCTAGCTCCAGAGCTCTAGCGCCACCAACAGGTCAAAGTTGAATGTTTATTCACTTTTGACCCGTTCATCCGTTTTTCACCAACGAGGTATCACTGGAACCCTTGGGGCCAATCCAAGCTAAATGGGGTTTTTCTGCCATATTGGATTTGATCAAAAACCTTCCATTAATGTTATACTTTATTACATTATTGGTAAAAAGTGTATTACATTATTGGGAAATGCACTTTATTACATGATCGGGAAGTTATTACATTATCAGGTTTTATTACATTTTCAATGGACTCAGTTGCAGATTTTTATTACATTATCGGGAATTTATTACATTATCAGGTTCTACAGGGATCCTTAATAAATAAAGAAATAAACTACATGGTAGCACCATGCTTCTGCCCTAATGGAGAGTGATTACTAATAAACATATTTGTCAATGTAAGAGCCTTGAGGGAGAGATGTAAACACATGCAGCATCATTTATAAGAACCAGTTGAGGGAGTTAAAGAGTTTATTATCAATTTAATGCAGTGAATTTAGCAGACACATGCATAATTGTTTGTTTTTGGGAGCCAAGCACCTGGTAATGGTGTGTTAGTGGCTCAGATTATGTATATTTGTTATTCATTTAAAATGTCACTTATTCACTTCAGTTTGTGTGTCAATGTTTTGGGGAAGCAGGGTGAGTTTTGGCTCGGCTCCTAACAAACAGGATGACCACCTCGTCTTTGGCCGAAACTCCTCTTGGGGAAATATTGATTGCAGAGAGGGTGGAGGAGGGGAGATAGCTATCAGGGAACTTAATGGTTTCTATTCGGATCGCTGCGATCTGAGAGACGTGAGACGCCACTCAGAGGAGGAGAGGTGTTCAGTGCTTGAACAGACCTCTCAATCAAATGGGATAAACACTCATTCTGGAAAAAAAATTGGGACTTTTGTCTAAAACATCGGTTCCCAAACTTTTTTAGCCGTGCACCCCCTTCTACGTCCCAACTGGGTTGATGCACCCCCAATCCTCCACACCTTCAAAAAAAAACAAAATGCAATAAGATTTTTTATAGCCATATTAAAGGTGGAGGATGATGACAGGCTCAGGATCAGAGGCTGAAAGCAGATCAGTTGGGAAAATGTTATAATATTTTGAGCTGCGTTGAACAAAAATTGCAGCAAATTTAAATGAGCGTGGAGCTAAACACAACCCCGTCATCATAACACAGGCTGGAAAAATGATACAAGAACAAGAAGATAACTTCTTCTACGCTTCATTATAAGATCAAAAACAAGCAAAAATGACCAAAGATGACACAAAATTATCAAAATACACACAAATTGACCAAAAATATATGTTAAAATTACCAAACAACCAAAAAATAGATGCAAAAATGAACAAAATAGATGCAAAAATGAACAAAAAATGACACAAAATTGAATAGCCTGTATTTATTAATTAATTAATAACATGTCTTTATTGTGTGGGGGGAAAAATATGTAATTGTGTCATTATCAGACCGCCATTACATTTTTCATCTCGCGCACCCCCTAGCAGCAGCTCACGCACCCCCAGGGGTGCACGCAAAAAAACAACAACGTCCCAACGTTTTTGAAATTGGGTTCTACTTGTGTGTGAATGTGTGAATGTGAATCCAATTCTGAATAGTGGTGACGGAGCTTACAGTGTAACCTGAGGGGGAAGCTGTGAATTATTATGCTTCCACCATAACACAGCAGCTCCCAAACAGCTACCACAACAATTTGTTGTTGTTTGTTGTCAACAAAGAATAAAGAAGCTCATGTTGAAACACATACGGAGGGAGTGTGACTTCATTCACAACTCTATATCTTCACATAGTTTGCTGCTATAGTAATTAATGTTATGTATAGCCCCTTTAAGAAATTGTTGAGTATTATGGACAATAACACACATCCTTTAAACAGTCTAGTGTGTCAACAAAAGAGTGTTTTTAGTTGGACGCTACGGCAGCTAAGCTGCAAAAAGGACAGATTCAAGAATACGTTTTTACCTGCAATTACACTTTATAATGACTCCCCTTTTAGTAAGGACAGAAGAATATTTTTTTAATATTTATTTAAATTTTAGCTTAGCTGCTTGTACTGTATTTACCAAACTGTATTTTTGCACGTTTTTTCAACATGGTCTCACAGGAATCCGTGGAATAGCCACGGAATCACTCAAATTTCCGTGAAACTGACACGGATTTGGTTACAATGCAAGTTAATGCCAGTCATATCCCGTGGCTATTCCAACATACAAAGTGATTATGTACATTCACTGAGTGAATATTTAGAAAATAAAACATATATTTCTCGCTAGAAATGTGATCAAAATCCATTTTTATGCAGGAACTAAGTCAAAATATTGATTTTTTTCACTGAAAATGAGAGAACTGTCCGCCATGTTTTTTGTTCTGACCGCCGGGACCTTGAAAGTCACGTGACTTGGAACAAACCAATAGGAACAAATATCCATGGAATAGCCACGGGATATGACTGTCATTAACTTGCATTGTAGCCAAATCCGTGTCAGTTTCACGGAAATTTGAGCGATTCCGTGGCTATTCCACGGATTTTGAGTTAAGCGAAATCCGTGGCTATTTCACAGATTTCTGTGAGACCAGGTTCTGTTTTTTGCACATGTATATTTGCACACGTTTATTTATTTACACACCTGTATATTTGCACACTTGCTGTAACTGTTCTCTATGAGTAACAGCTACTAATGCACATGGACCAGCCATTCACCTTCCTCTATACTAGGCTATGTATTGTGGGCTCTTGTTATGTATAGGTGGAATATGTATGTATACATGTGTTGTATTGTGTTGTGTTGTGTTGTGTTGTCTGCTTGAACACCTACATTTCTCTGCTGGGATGAATAAAGTATTTCTTATCTTATCTTAAAGTTGTAATCCTTCAAAAAAAATGCTGAGCATGTCCAGCTCTGTCCAACTGAAAATATTTTGAAGATGAAACATTTCCAGCTGAAAAAAATCTCATTGAATTATAGAAGTAGCACTTCCTGCATGATTTAAGATGCAGAGCGTTTAATTCATGCATGTTTTGAGGTGATCACTATTAGACGACTACAATCATCGGTAACACTTTACAATAACCAACTAAGTCATGTTTATAGATGGTTTATAGACCAATTATTAACCATTTTTCAAAGTGCTATACATATTTAATCTTTAAATGTTTTCAACCAATTTCTTAAAGGTATATGAATCATTTCAAAATCATTAACACACTTAATATGGTGGTAAAAATGTTATAATGAGTGTAATAAACTATTAATTATAATTTAATTGTTTGTTAATGGTAAAGTAACTATAAACGTACATTAATATACCATCTTTTTGCCATTTATAAATGATTTAGTGAGTTAAACATTCATAAAAATATGTATTTAGCATTTTAAATGGCCTATATACGGTTTATAAATGATGATTAAACATTAATAAACTGTCTGTTTACCATTTATAAATGATGGTTATTGTAAAGTGTTACCCAATCATCAATCACAGTCTTTATTATGCTTTATTATTTGCTGCTAACAGTAGTTTACTCCTGTCCGCTACAGATTGTCCCTCCATCAGCAAATCATCTATCATCTGATCCCGTTTCTTACTGTTCTGGTGCTATTTCCTGCCTTATGCCTTAAATACTGTATATTTCTAACTGAAGCAATGTGTGTAATGATGAAGATGGCAGTCTTTTCTGACACAAGACAGCTGCATATCCATTAAATGCCAACTAAATCCTTTTAATGCAAGCATCTCTGGCTGAACGGCTGTTTCTGAGATTGTTTGTGAATATGACAGCTGTATTAGTCTGAAGTTATGAGTAAACTATTTAAATTGCATATGTGGACTTTTCTCCCATTAAAAGTTGTTGGAAAGCCACTGTTGGAAAAGGATAAACTGAACTTTTTCTTAAGAAACTACAAAATGTTGTGTGTAGCACTAGTACAAGTTACAAAACATTTTGATGAAAGTGTGAATGCTTCTCTTTTCAATACTTTGAAGTTAAATTACTGCGCTTCTCTCGGTCTCCGTGCACTATTTGTTTGATGTCTAACATTAAGTATGAGTGGAGCTGACAATGCTTTATTTTGAATGCAGATGGATATTTTGCAGTCTCATTTTGCCAAATTCAATCTACTCTGCTTTGATGTCTGAAATTGCTAATTTTGTCCCATAACAGCAAATAATGTTGTCTTACGCAGAGTATCAAACAGCAACAATTTATAACTAAAATTACAGGCTTCCTGCAAAGATTCATACACGGCTGGAACATTTTATATTCACTCCTGCCAGAAGCTTAAATCTTCAGCTCTCAGAAGCTGTCAGTGATGGAATAAACAATATATGTAGGAAACATAAGCACCTGCATTACTTTCACACTATAATGAACTTCACTTTTCTCTCAAAGGCAAAGTGTTATACTTAAGGATCTTAATGTGACCAGCAGGAGATTAATAAAGAATAAGACAGGATTTAATATTCACTTGGATTTTTATTAAACTGTCACTTCTAACCCTTTTCATTTTAATGACTTTTGATGAGTGAATTAAAATGCTGGAGCACATTTACCAGTTTGATTGTCTTACTACTCTGAAAAAATATCTTCTGGCTGAGGTTAATATTCTAATATGATACACATAAACTAGAAATGTGTCGTTTTTGAAGAAAATAAATGTGATTGATAAACACTTATTGTACAGCTTTTATTGGTTGATAATCTGGGAAGGCAGAGGTGGCAAAATGAACACGAACTGAGGACAGAGTAGTCGTGTCGAATTAACTATAACTATATAAAATAATATAAAATATGATGATATATTCATACTGTGTATACAACTTGTTTCCACTGTCATCAACTAGCCGAAAAATCTGTTGTTGCAGGTTTAAACAGGCAACATGTCACAGTGTGGTTTGGTTTGGTTTAGTCTGGTTTGGTCTGGTTTGGTTTGGTTTGGTCTGGTCTGGTCTGGTCTGGTTTGGTCTGGTCTGGTCTGGTTTGGTTTTGTATGGTTTGGTTTGGTCTGGTTTGGTCTGGTTTGGTTTGGTCTGATCTGGTCTGGTTTGGTCTGGTTTGGTTTGCTCTGGTTTGGTTTGGTCTGGTCTGGTTTGGTTTGGCCTGGTTTGGTTTGGCAGCTACTTTTTAGTGTTGTCAAGATAGTCAGTGCGTTTACATGCACAGTTTAATCGAGCTATGCTTAAAATTCGATTTTGGCGTCTAATCTGACTTCTGTCCTTGTCCCAGTTTTCATGCAACTGAGAAAATCAAATAACTGAAGTGAACGTGTCCTCCTCCTCACCACTAGGTGGCGATAGGCTTCGTTTCAGCGGGTTAATACGGCGCCCTATAAGGTTGACCTATTACGTCATAATAAACAAGTGGAGAAAAGCAGGAAACCAGCATTTTCGAACAACAAGATGGATAATTGTACAGCTCTCTCAGTTGTCCAGTTATATTATTAGTATTAATATGCTATTAGTTTTTTTTCAAGTGTCATGTAAACATACTGACTGCAAGTTCTAACTTTGTTCCAATATCTTGAAAAGCACTGCTATTTGGTACCATTCCACCATCTACTATCATCTTTAATGAGCAAACACCAAAACAAAACCAGCAAATTATTATGTTCAACCTGAGCGAATGAGTGACTAAAATGTTTTTCATGCCAAGAACATAGACATACACATACAGACAAGTTGACTGAAAATGTTAAAGTTTGAGTTTTCTAGTTGAAGGAATGCAGAAGTGCAAGTGTTGTCAGAAATGTCAAAGTAACGAGTCATAGATAGTGAATTTTTGAAACTGTTGTAATAATAATTTTCAGTAGTGTTGGTTCCAGCCTGCCTCTTTAGTCACTTTCGTCACTTGTCTCATTCGCTCAAGTTGAACATAATCATTTGCAGGTTTTGTTCTGGTGTTAGCTCATTAAAGACAATGGCAGATGGTATGAAAAATGGTATCAAATATTGATAATTATCAAGGCAACAAACAGTGTCATGCTGCTTAACACCTTTCCCAGACAGACAGCCATTGGTGGTGCAGGTTTCTCACTTCAAAGTGTTGCTGCTTGCCTAAATCCAACTATCACCATAATTTACCAACCTTAAAGCACAAAAACAAAGGCGATAAGTGCACCAATACATTACCATTTCCCGCCACAGCCTCTCTCCTTTGTAGGTGTTGAGAGTTAGGGTTACATTCCAGCTGACTTCATTAAGTTTCATTTTCCATTTTATCTCTCCTGAAGTGGACCATTAAGTCGTGCACAAGGGTAACTGATCAGCTAATCTGCCTGTGATTTATGTGGCAGGGAAACTGAGGACTTAACTGAGCCTCAGAACACATTGATTACTGACATGGTTAATTGGCTAAACCCACTGGTACATTGAGACGGGCTTATTGGAAATGTCAAATCAAGCCGCTCATTTGCATTCATGATGTATGGTGTCTATTCCAGCTTCTGCCCAGGCAGCACAAACTGCCACACACTGCAGGAAGGGCCTGGGATCTCTGCCTTGAATCTGCAACTGACCATCTGGCCTTGGTCGGACATTGGCGTTGGTTGGAATATTTTATGTTTTTTTTCCAGCATTCACAAGTGTGTAATGGATACACATAGCTGAGACAGAGTGAGAGCTTCAGTAAGAGGTTTGAGTAAAGCTCCACCTTTAAAAGGATAATTTAATTGATTAAACTGTGTTGACAAAAGAGAAAATGTTTTGTTTTATTACTCTCTCTTGTTTTTCAAGGTGAAAACAGTAGTTGAGAGGATTTTGCAAAGGAAATAGCTAAAGTGTGAGCCGATGAAAGCAGCATGAAATTGGAAAATGTTGCTGTAAGCAGGTAGAGTTAAAGAGAAAACAAAGGTGATATGACTTTACAGTGTTTAAATAATAGGATCCTCTTGGCTTATTGTGGGTCATGCTTAGGAATATGTTTTTAGTATAACTTCAGAATACAGAACTATAAAGAAAAAAAACATACTTCTAATTCTAAAGACACAACTGTTGGATAGCACCAGCAAGATGTTTTCCTCTAAATTGGACACAAGCTGTAAGACATCCAGAAAACACAGCAGAAATTGCAAATTGTTTAACAATGCAATAACAAGTATCAGCATGCTCATATTATGTTAACATAAAGACAATGAAACCATCAGGGACTAAAATTAACTTTGATCAGTAGAGACAAATATTGAAGGAAGCTATTTTTCTTTAAATAACAGATGACTTGTGATAATTCAGTGGACAGAGAGTGTTGAGGGCTGAAAGGCAGAAAGTGAATCATATTTAACCCTTAATAGGGCACTCATTGAAATACAAATTCCAAATTTCAACCCTAGAGAATATTTGGAGGATATTACCTACTGCCAGAATGTGTAAAAAAAACCATACAAAAATAATATTTTGAGAAAAACGTTTATGAGATTAAAGTGGCAAATCTACAAGAAAAAAATGCGCAGATTTATGAGATTTAAAGTGGTGAATCTGGGAGAAAAAAGTTGCTTTTTCCCCCACTTCTTTTCCGTAAATCTGCGACTTTTTCCACGCAGATTTGCCACTTTAAATATCTTAAATGCAACTTTTTTCTCTAAATATTACCTGAAGTTATTTGCCTGATAAAGGGTTAAAAAGAGGCAGCAGCCAGATGATAGGCTAACAATGTAGGTGTGTCATTGTGCGATTAGAGCTGATGAACACCTGTTATCACTTGCTCTCATCGATTGACAGCCCCCAGACAATGACAGCAAGAAAATATGAGTGAACATGCATGGGAGGAGTAAATGGCAGGATGTATGAGAAACAAGCTATCTATCTATCTATCTATCTATGTTAACATTATAAAGCAGTCACAGATTTATTAGGTTTTGTCAAAAGTACTTGGTTAAGGTTTTAGGGAAAAAGTTTGTGGTCAGGCTTCGACGAAGAGGGCCAAAAGAGTAAAAACATAGTGGCGTTGGTGATGTAAAACAGTTGACTCATCCATCAATACTCCACCAACTCCTGGACGTGGTCCTTCTTGTTCTTCAGACTTCATACTCCTTCATAAATACTACGGTCACGAGAGGACACCCTCCTAACTACAAACAATGGGGTTGTAGTTTGGGGGAGGACAGTCTTAAACTAGAAAATTTCCTCTGGGGAAATTCTGAAAGGGCCACGGGGGCTACTGCCGGTGTGTGTACACTATGATGAGATTTTTCAGAGATTTCAAACTATGCCCTTTAACCTCAAAATATGTGTGTGTGTGTGTGTGTGTGTGTGTGTGTGTGTGTGATTAAAATCACATAAAGTTACCTGTGTGTGCGTGTATGAAGCATGTGTATGCATGTGTGAGGAGTGTGCGCACTTTAGTGCGTGTGTGTGTGTGTATCTGTAACTGTAATCACATCA
Source organism: Centropristis striata (assembly GCF_030273125.1). Classification (NCBI taxonomy): domain Eukaryota; kingdom Metazoa; phylum Chordata; class Actinopteri; order Perciformes; family Serranidae; genus Centropristis; species Centropristis striata. Next base: position 37,747,057 of record NC_081528.1, on the reverse strand, counting down.
AAGATCAAAGCAATCAACAGAAATAACTGACACCTGTTCCGGCAGAGTGACAGCAGCCAGAGGTGGACTGGAATTTCTGGCCTCGAACAGAAAGCATTTTTGGCAAAACCATAATACCTATCATTGATCTGACTTCACTTTGAGCGTCCTGAGTTCTTCCTGAACGTCTACATATGATTTTTTTTTTAAGAAAAATGAAAAAATAGCTTTGTTAGAGCGATCTAAAAAAATTGTTAAATTTCCCTTCTTTAGAAATCTTCCTGCGTTTTTAATATGGGAGCCAATGAGGCTATTGGTGGTGTTGGTGGATCATCTGTGTGTCCTACGCCCAAACTATAACTCTGACAGCTTTACCAGAGGATTGTGAGGGAGAAGACTAATTTTCCTACGTTTCTATGTATAAATTATTTCTGTAGAGTGGAATTTGCGGCCTGGAGCGCAGTTTTCAAATTTATTTTTTGACAGTTTTTTCTCTCCCTCTACACTCTGGTGATGATGTCACACACTGTGACACGAACATTCCGTGCAATACACACCCATTATAATCTCAGAATTTCTCCAAAAATGATCATGGTCATTGAACAGGGATTGATAAAAAACTATATATCGAAACGTGGATTAATACACCGATACACAAGACTTGTGTCTACTGTTTAAAGTTTAAATGGAGTCTCTAGGTGAAATTATGCCGGAGAAGTAGACGTTTAAAAATCTCAAATTATTGTTCTTTTTCGCCCCGAGCACTGGTCCCTACAGCTATTGCTGTATGGGACCAGTGCTCGGTGCGATTGCCCCGAGGCCCTAATAACAACTATGTTTGCTGACATTACTCCATGGAAATGCTTGACGTATCTTCATATCAGCCAGTTATGGTTATCACACTACTGTGAGAGTAGAGAGAGGTGAGACATTCCTACCTTGAGGAGTGCAGACCGTCAGTAGTTGTGGGGACGGTCCTCTTCAGTCTTCAGGTGTGTTTCATGTGCCGAGAACAGGAGATTTTTTTTGTCCCCTCAGAAGGCGTGGTTCTCATTTCATTCCCCGTGACTCTCTGTCCTTGCAGACCCAGTAACAGTATAATTTAAAAAACTGCAGAGTGCAAAAGAAGAAAGACTCAAAAGAAGAGTGGCAGCTATTTTTTAAAAATCACCACCTCCACTGCAATTAACTCCGGCAAAGGTCTCTATTTTATGAGCTCTTTGACAAAAACTTCTTCCATGTAAAAGTTACATTGCTGTTTGTCTAGATTTTTACACCAGGGGTCAACATCTTGATGGGTATAATTATATCTTAGTAAAAGCTGCTATTGCTGCATATTACTGTGTCTACTGTAAAAAACCTGGTTCCCAACTGGTTGCCATGGAGCAATTTTTTATTCATCCATCAGACCACTTGACAGTTACAACAATACATTACAACATTTAACCAAATCCACAATCTATCCCTGACTTTAACCAAATCTCTGTGCCAGTGTAGAGCTTTGTGGACTCAAACACTGCCTGTGAACATAATTAAGGCATTACAGTGTGACTCAAATACAGTTAACCCTCTATGGTACGGTGTTGCCCCATTTTTGGCCTGTCAAATTTCTACAATGCATCTTTTTGAGTGATGCGATACTTTAAAAAAGAGGGAAGAGTCTAGGGAACCAATAGCAATGCTTTAATTTGTCACATGACCTCCAGGAGGCCATATTGAAACACTATTTTGCAGACTTTTCCAAAGGAAACAGCTTTGCCATTTTGCGCCACAAAAAAATCACTCAAAACGTAATTTCCTGGCCCTTTTCCATCTAGAAAAAATATATTCCTACTGATAGGTGAGTAAACCTTAATTTTTGATGGTTTCATACACTTAGACTGTTCAAGACATTCATTTCAATTGTTGGTTCAATGGTAGGCCTACAATGTTGCCTAAAGGCAACATTCAGACAAGAAATTGCTTAAAAAAGTTCCTTTTAAAATGTTTTTTTTTAATTTAAAATGTTATATTGTACCCTGTTGAAGCTACTGAATCTTTTTCACATGTTTATTAAATAAATTATGTTATTACCGTTATGGTTCAATGTTGCCTACGGGCAACAAAAATAATTCTAAAATTTCTTCAGATTAGGTTTATTTAGTCTATTTTAAGACAAAAAAACACTCCAAACATTTTTTTCCTAACTGGCACCATAATGCGTACCATAGAGGGTTAATTACATTTTAATTCCATGTTAATATGTTGCTGTTTGCAAGTTATAAGAACCAAGTGCCATGACCTCATATAATGCAGTCATAATGCATTTGTCTTCCCTAGCAAAGCTAACAACTATTGACACAGCTTAACATAACTTTCACTTTTTCTCTTCATCCAATGTTTACCCAAAGAATTAATCCTAACATCAGAGATACAAAAGAAACCAACAGCTCCATCTCACCAGCTGTTATATTGGCTCACTGATATAGAGTTCAATTAATGAACATTGTACTGCTCAGCCATTTCACCACAGCAACTGATGAATATCTGCATATTTTCCCTTGGTAATTTTCTCTGCATATTCTGTACATGACACACACCTATTATTCAAGTTCCTGGCTGGCTGAATAGACTTGACTCATGCAGCTGAACTGAAGGAGTTTAAGCTACTACACTGTAAAAAATATTCTGTTTAATTTACGGTAAAATACCGGCAGCTGTGGTTGCCAGAACTTTACCGTAACAAATACAGTGAGTGGGTTTTCTACTGTAAATTTAAATGTAAATATCAGCTAAATCTGTCATTTAGACTGAAAAATCACTTGCCATTTTATCCCTATTGTGTCTCTTTTCGGTAATTTTGTGTCTCATTTGATAATTTTACGTATTTTTTTTGGTCATTTTGTGTCTTTTTTTGATAATTTCATGTCTCTTTTGGTCGTTTTCTGTCTTTTTTTGGGTAATTTTGTGTCTTTTTAGATAGTTCTGTGTCTCTTTTGGTCATTTTGTGTCTTTTTTGATGGTTTTGTGTCTCTTTTGGTCATTTTGTGTCTTTTTTGATGGTTGTGTCTCTTTTGGTCGTTTTCTGTCTTTTTTTTTGGTAATTTTGTGTCTTTTTAGATAGTTTTGTGTCTCTTTTGGTAATTTTGTGTCTTTTTAGATAGTTTTGTGTCTCTTTTGGTCATTTTGTGTCTTTTTTGATGGTTTTGTGTCTCTTTTGGTCGTTTTCTGTCTCTTTTTTTGGTCGTTTTGTGACTCTTTTGGTCATTTTAGGTCCTTTGGTCTGCTATTATTTTTAGGGTAGTTATGTCCTTGTGACGTTATGGTATTTCTCCATTCATTTTAAATGAAAATTCTAATATTTTTTACAGCAAAATTGTGTTTCCTAAAGTTTATGACAGAAAAAAGTAAAAGTTTTGTGCTATTCTTTGATTTACGGTAATTAAAAGTGTCTACTACGGTGATATTACATTTTTAATTTCACGCCCTATTTCTGATATAATTTGACAGTGTTTTACTGTAATTTCTACAAACATTTTTTACAGTGTAGGACAAGGTGAATCAGTTCATCCACAAGAGCATATTTTGACATTTGGATTAGTCTGACACTCAGGATCTTTCATATACACTGTAAAAAATGTCTGTAGATTTTACGATGAAAAACTGCTAAACCATGACAGTAAAAGACCGTAAAATGAAAAATGGGTTAATTCAGTTTCAGTAACAATTAAACACTGTAAATGTATATATCAGCCAGAACAGTATTTTTACAAGTTTTAAATAAAAAAAAAATTACTCTTTTACTGTAAAATACATTGGCACCGTGTTTGTAACAAAAAGCATCACTGTAATTTTTGCATTTATTTTCTCACTGTTAAATGTACTAAACACCATATCTCTAACAGAAATATACTGTAATATTTAATGGTAAAATCTTTAGTTTATGCGGCATTTATAAAGTATTTTCTTGTCAATTATATGTCAAATCTTTTGATGGAAAAACCTTTTATTTATACGGTAAAAAATGGAATAAATGCAATCTTAAACGTGAAATCAACAGTGTCAATATCTTTTTACCGTAATATTAGAAAAAAGTTGCACCGTATTTATTACGGTAACGTTCTGGCAACCACAGCTGCTGGTTTTTTACCGTAAAAACAATGTGTTTTTTTTTTTACAGTGTAGTAACGGCATATACATACACATCCAGCATGCATTAACAACACAAGGTTTTATATCTATACTCTATGACAGAATTGGTTAGAATACCAATTACCAATAGAATTACCAATACCCCAGTTGGAAGTTGTTGCATTCAATTCACCGGCTTTCAACTATGAAGACTTACTCTCTTCTCCTTCAACCAGAAACTATTTTGTATGAGTGTTACACAACTCTGGAGGACTTTTCTTTATTCTACTTTAACTTGATTTAACAGCTAGAGTAGCTTTTACTCTGGAGGTACAATGGGCTTTCCACCAACCACAGACTGGTGGTTTGATCTCTGCTCCTGTCCACATGTCAAAGATTTCTTGGTGAGACACTGTGGCAGATCAGCCTGCCTATATCACAAAATCATAAGTGTGCAGTTAGGAGTAGCCTGCTATCTTTTAGCTATAGCCTGCTGCAAGGTTATAATAGTTTTGGATTTTTCATTAGTTTTAGTTTTAATTTCGTTGTGAATTTTTGTTTTCAAATTCAGTTAGTTTTAATTAGTTTTAAGAGTGAGTTTTCTAGTTTTAGTTTAGTTTTTATTTTTTGAAAATGCTTAGTTTTAGTTTAGTTTTTATTAGTTTTAGTTTTTTTGTAATGGGCTATGTGTTGGGTGCGAGATTCAAAGTGGTCATAATACATTTTGCCTTTACTTCCTTTGGTTTATCATCTCAGCCCCAATAAGGTTATTAACTGTTTTGAATCCAAGTCTCAGTAAACATATTCACCATGTGTTGCATGTTCAAATAGAAACACTGAATTATGAATGAAAAAAGTTGACAAAAACGAAAACTAAGGACATTTTCACTATAATTTTAGTTAGTTTTAGTTAGTTTTGTAACCACGCAATACAGTTTCAGTTAGTTATTGTTTTCAAAAAACTTTCAAAAAACTCTATTTTTATTTTTATTTCAGTTAACGAAAATGTTTTTTCAATTCTAGTTTTCGTTATTTCGTTAGTTTTCGTTAACTATAATAACCTTGGCCTGGTGGGTGCACACACTAGAGTTAGAGCTAGAAATAGTGGTCATGAACACTTACAGTTTATGTACATTTGTTATGCAATATTTTCTTACCGCCCGCAGTACTTCCTGGTTGGTGAAAGAACCCGAGGACAGTGAATGCTGCCCTTTTATTTGCCTGTGTGGCATGTTGGACATAATTGGGCCAAACCAATGTTTCTTTTTTGTTCCTCTTTGTTTCAGGGCTTATTGGTTGAAATATTGCTGTAGAATATTTATCACCATGTTGAAATAGGACTGAAATATTTGAGTGATGTCCAATGTATTTGATGTCCAATGTATTTGAATGTATTATGTATTATTTAATGGCCTGGAATGGTCTGTTCCAGAGGGAGGAGCTTAGACTATATATTGGGAGATTTTTTGCTCACTTAGGGTAGTCGCTGGGGGACTGCTGAGCTGTGCTGACCCTCCTGTGTAGAAAATATATTTAATTTTTTTTTTTTTTTGATGTTTTGGAAGTTTTCTTTTGATGTAAATAGTTCTTGTGGTTGACCATAATAAATGGGATTTTTTGCACCTTCATTTTTGTAAGACAGTTTTCCCTTACAAATTGGTTTTTGGGGGAATTTTTCCAGTATGCCAAACGGCAACATACCCTCACTCAGAGTCAGAGTGTGACAGACACTGAAGCCCAAATTGCTCCCCAGTGCGTGTTTGAGTGTGTATGCAAGTAGCTGAATGAGAAGAAAACTGTAAAGCACTCTGGATTAAAAATATGTATTTAAATGTATCCATGTAACATGTATCACTATCTTAGTTAAGCATGTTCATATATGTTATATTTGTGTATTTTTTTGTTAGGGTTGTGAAAATAAATCTCCCTCTAGGACTATATAGTCTAAAGCAGTAGTTCTCAACCTTTTTGAGTCGCGACCCATTTAACATGCATGTTGTCCGCGACCCCCACCCACTGAACACAATCTGACACGCACAGTTCAGATCACCCAAAAAAGAAACAAAATGACCAAAAAAAGGAAACAAAATGACCATTTTGTGTCTTTTTTTTAATCATTTTGTGGTAAATTTGTGTCTTTTTTGGTCAATTTGTTTCCTTTATTTGGTCATTTTGTGTCGTTTTTAAGTCATTTTGTGTCTTTTTTGGTAATTTTGTTTCTTTTTGGGGTCATTTAGTGTCTTTTTTTTTGTCATTTTGTGGGGGTTTTTATAGTCATTTTGTGTCTTTTTTGGTCATTTTGTGTCCTTTATTTGGTCATTTTGTGTCGTTTTTAAGTCATTTTGTGTCTTTTTTGGTAATTTTGTTTCTTTTTGGGGTCATTTTGTGTCTTTTTTAGTCATTTTGTGTCTTTTTTAGTCATTTTGTGTCTTTTTTTGGTCATTTTGTTTCTTTTTTGGGTGATCTGAACTGTGCTTGTGAGATTGTGTTCAGTGAGTGGGGGTCGCGGACAACATGCATGTTAAATTGGGGGTCGTGACTCAAAAAGGTTGAGAACTACTGCTTTACACAATAGGCCACCTACTTGTATTAACTTTGCTTAATATTCCCCAGACATATTCTTCCCCTCAGAAATAAAAAGGGTGCAACAAAGTAAAGAACTTTCTGCCATTTGTGTCTGACTTGAACTTGCTTCTCATGTATTCTTTATTTTTTATTATTATCTCATAACATCAACTGCCAATTCAACCCCCCCTCATCTTTCTTCTCTCTGCTGACATGTGTTTTTCTCTCTGTTCTCAGCTTTGTTAGAGGTAATAATGGCCGGCAGAGACTGTTTGGTGGCTGGAGACTCGTGCTCGAGTGACGAGACTTGTAGCCCTCGTCTGCGGACTTTGCGTCAGTGCGTGGCGGGCAACGGCAGCGTGAAGCTGGGCCCCGGGGCCCGGAGCCAGTGTGCCAACGCCGTGTCCGCCCTGCTGTCCAGCCCCTTACATGGCTGCCAGTGTAAACGGGGCATGAAGAAGGAGAAGAACTGCCTGAGCATCTACTGGAGCCTCCATCAGTCCATCATACATGGTCAGAAATTACTGGATAGCAGCTCTCAATGTTGCTAGAAAGTAGGGTAACACTTTACAATAACCAACTAAATAATGTTTATAGATGGTTTATAAACCAATTATTAACCATTTACAAAGTGCTTTACATATTTAATCGTTAAATGTTTTCAACCAATTTGTTAAAGGTATATGAATCATTTCAAAATCATTAACATACTTAATATGGAGTTAAAATATTAAAATGGGTGCAACTAAAACTATTTATAAACTATTAATTATAATTTAATTGTTTGTTAATGGTAAAGTAACTATAAACGTACATTAATAGACATGTTTATAAATGAATATACATCTATTTGCCATTTATACATGATTAAGTTAGTTAAACATTAATAAATTATGTATTTACCATTCTAAATGGTCTATAAACAGTTTATAAATTATGATTAAACATTAATAAACTATCTGTTCACCGTTTATAAATGATGGTTATATGTAAAGTGTTACCGAAAGTAGAACTTTCTATAAAGTGTACACATCAGAATTGTGAAGAACCACAGGTCAATGTAAAGAATTATAATGACTAATAAATACTAGCCACACTTTCATTGGTATATAAATTAGTGATGTCACTTTCAGTTGCTTTTAATAGCCCCATACCCATTAACTGCTACTAGCTAACTGCACTGCAAAAAAAGAAAAGTTGGGTGAACTCAAAATTTCAAGGCAACAAACTTCGATAAATTTTAAGTTGGACAATTAAACTAAATATTTTAAGTTTTGTTTTTGAGTTTGCTCAACTCTAAATTCAGATTTTTGTCAACTCAACTGTAAGTTGTACTAACTTATAATTTTACATTGTAATAACTTTTAATCCTTACTTCTGCTAACTTCTGCAATGTGCTGAATTGGCACGATTGTAACGCCGCTATGAAATGTCAGCTAATGTTGTGACCACAATGTTGAGTTAGCATTGATACGCTAATGGTTACTCTTGTATCTGTAACAAGCTGCGCCGCTAGCATCAGTTAGCCGCTAGCATCAGTTAGCCGCTAGCTTTCGCTAATGACCGAATTTCACCGATTTCCCGCATTTCCCAACAAAGAAATAAGAGTTATCAGAACTATTGTCCCTTGTTGTGAACCCCAACTTAAAGATATAAGTAACAACAACTCACCAACTTGTTTTTGAGCAGACAACTGGCTTCCTTTGTTGTGCTAACTTACATTATTGCCCTAAATGTCAATCATTTATATTTCCAAGTTTTACCAACTTAAATCACTGTTTTAGGCCAAAAAATACAAGTTGGCTTTTTTTGCAGAGGTTGATTTTCAAGAAGAAGAGGCAAAAACACTATATGAACCTAGCTATTGTTTATCTTTTTTTTACAGTGTAGTGTAAATGATGATTTAGTCAATTGAAGTCTCAGATGCTAAATCGAAATGTTTGATGTTACAAAAATAAAGCCAACGTTTTTTATATCTGTGTCTATTTTTATTTCAGGACTGAACCTGGTGGAGCGGTATCCCTACGAGACGGTGCAGAGGGATTACGACTATGTCCGCTTGGCCTCTATTACAGCTGGTAAGTTCACTGACCTTCATTAAGTTTCACCTTATTTTATGCAATTTTACCCTTTGAAGATGTTTTGTTTTAGCACAAATACATGAGCTGACTGAGTTTCCCCTGGAAGCATGCCCAAGGCCAGCAGAGGTCCTTTCTGTTCTTAAGACACAGTTAGAACAGTAGAACTACAAGTCCAGCCTCCAAAATTA